>NW_024056173.1:0-300000 GCF_013401445.1 Tripterygium wilfordii | reverse complement strand
ATGCAGAAAGGAAAAGTTGTGCCAAAGCGCTGGATTGAAATAATTTTCTGGGACAACTCAGGACGAACCAGAATGCAAGCCATATATGTACGGAAAGATACGGATGTCTAGTTTCTGCAGAATTTTACGGTTTGTGAATCCGAGCTGAGATGAAGGATAAATTGATGATTTTACGACAGCTGTGCAGTGCAGAATTCTACGCGGGAATTACTTCCCGAATGTTTTCGCAGTCAGGTTGTATCGCTCTAACTCAGTACTTTTTCTCCACTTTATTTTTCACATTATTTCATGCACTCAGGACATTGCATAATTCAAGTGTGGGGGTGAGAATAGCTTGTTTTGAAAAAACAATTTGAAAAAAAAAAATTTAGTTCCTTCCAAAGCGATGATGAGACATAAATTGTTTAGGTCTTAAATTAGTTTGTTAGTAAAGAGAATTTTCACTAGAATTGAGCTTGAATTATAATTTTTCATGGGCCAATATTAACATGATATGTTGATTGAGAAAGAAGCATGTTTTGACTTGATGTAGACTTACATAATTACCCTTGTGAGTTTTGAGCCTATATGATTGATACATTATGCATATCAATCCAATTTCTTTCTTGTGTGCTCTCATGATTATATGTTCCTCTAGAACTTGCTTTAAACCTTTTTGAGACTATATTGATACATGTGATGACATGAATATGATTGAGGCATTAGGATGATACCTCTATAGCCAAATTGCCTATACCCTAATGTATTTATCCACTAGAAAGCCCCTTTGAGCCTAAATAAGCATTTTTATTCATGAAACTTATCTACTTGACCCTTTAACCCGAAAAACAATTACTTACCTAATTCTAAGGAATTAGTAGAGTATACCATGAGATTTTTCAAGTGTTGATGGTGTTCAAGTATGTTGAGTTTGGTGATGAAAAGAATTAAATGTGGGGGAGTTCTTATTTATTTTGGGATGTTATTTGGTGGAGAATAAATTTGATGTCGAACACATGTGCATTAATGTGTCGAAAAAGAAAAAGAAAAAAAAGGGAAAAGAAAAAGAAAAAATATGTAGTATGATTCGACATTGTTTTGAAAAAAAAAAGAATATAAAAATAAAAAATAAAAAAAAGAAAGAAGAAAAAGAAGAAATTTATGTGCATGGTGAAAGAAATCTTGAAGTTGTGAAGAATTGGTAGAGAATTGAATATTGAGAATGAAGATTGGGCCGACAAGATGATATATGCCCTAATTTTTGTGTGCTCTACTAGTTCTTTAGAAATTTTGTGATTTCCTATACCACTTTTTCTTTTTACCTTCACCCTTGGCCCCATTACAACCTTGAATAAAGACCTCTTGATTCATGAAGTTACAAGTTTTTGATAGTGTAGAATGGGTGGACAAGCAAGCATATGGTAGGACTGTTTTCATGAGATTAATTGAGCAAGATATGTCTCAAATTGCCCAAAAACGTGAAAAGCTCATCTATGGAGAGAGTTGTGCAATTCTAAAGCATCAATGTGGACCGTTGTAATCTATTTAGTGCTCTTAAATGTCTAACTTGCTAGTTGAGCCATCGTGCCACGTTTCGTAAGGTAAATATGTGAATAGACCAAGTTTTGTTTGAAATTGCATAAAAACCTGAAAAGCTCCTCTATGGAGAGAGTTGAGCAATTCCAAAGCATCGATGTGGACCGTTGTACTCTATTTAGTGCTCTTAAAAGTCTACCTTGCTAGTTGAGCCTTCGTGCCACGTTTCGTAAGGTAAAGATGCGAATAGACCAAGTTATGCCTCAAATTGCTCCAAAACGTGAAAAGCTCCTCTATGGAGAGAGTTGAGCAATTCCAAAGCATCATTGTGGACCGTTGCATTCTATTTGGCGCTCTTAAAAGTCTAACATGCTAGTTGAGCCTTCGTGCCACGTTTCGTAAGGTAAAGATGCGAATAGACCAAGTTATGTCTGAAATTGCACAAAAACGTGAAAAGCTCCTCCATGGCGAGAGTTGAGCAATTCTGAAGCATCAATACGGACCGTTGTACTCTATTTAGTGCTCTTGAAAGTCTAACTTGCTAGTTTAGCCTTCGTGCCACATTTCGTAAGGTAAAGATGCGAATAGACCAAGTTATGTTTGAAATGGCACAAAAACGTGAAAAGCTCCTCTATGGAGAGAGTTGTGCAATTCCAAAGCATCATTGTGGGCCGTTGTAATATATTTAGTGCTCTTAAAAGTATAATTTGCTAGTTGAGCCTCCGTGCCACGTTTCGTAAGGTAAAGACGCGAATAGACCAAGTTATGTTTGAAATTGCACAAAAACGTGAAAAGCTCCTCTAAGGAGAGAGTTGAACAATTCCAAAGCATCATTGTGGGCCGTTGTACTATATTTAGTGATCTTAAAAGTCTAACTTGCTAGTTGAGCCTTCGTGCCACGTTTCGGAAGGTAAAGATGCGAATAGACCAAGTTATGTTTGAAATTGCACAAAAACGTTACAAGCTCCTCTATGGAGAGAGTTGAGCAATTCCAAAGCATCATTGTCGACCGTTGTACTCTATTTAGTGCTCTTAAAAGTCTAACTTTCTAGTTGAGCCTTCGTGCCACGTTTCGTAAGGTAAAGATGCGAATAGACCATGTTATGTTTGAAATTGCACAAAAACGTGAAAAGCTCCTCTATGGAGAGAGTTGAGCAATTCCAAAGCATCAATGTGGGCCGTTGTAATATATTTAGTGCTCTTAAAAGTATAACTTGCTAGTTGAGCCTTCGTGCCACGTTTCGTAAGGTAAAGACGCGAATAGACCAAGTTATGTCTCAAATTGCACAAAAAGTGACAAGCTCCTCTATGGAGAGAGTGGAGCAATTCTGAAGCATCAATGCAGACCGTTGTACTCTATTTAGTGCTCTTGAAATTCTAACTTGCTAGTTGAGCCTTCGTGCCACGTTTCGTAAGGTAAAGATGCGAATAGACCAAGTTATGTTTGAAATCGCACAAAAACGTGAAAAGCTCCTCAATGGAGAGAGTTGAGCAAGTCCAAAGCATCAATATGGACCATTGTACTCTATTTAGTGTTCTTGGAAGTCTAACTTGCTAGTTTCGCCTACGTGCAACGTTTCGTAAGTTAAAGATGCGAATAGACCAAGTTATGTTTGAAATTGTACAAAAACGTGAAAAACTACTCTATGGAGACAGTTGAGCAATTGCAAGGCATCGCTGTGGACCGTTGTACTCTATTTAGTGCTCTTAAAAGTCTAACTTGCTAGTTGAGCCTTCGTGCCACGTTTCATATGGTAAAGATGCGAATAGACCAAGTTATGTTTGAAATTGCACAAAAACGTGAAAAGCTCCTCTATGGAGAGAGTTGAGCAATTCCACAGCATCAATGTGGACCGTTGTACTCTATTTAGTGTTCTTAGAAGTCTAACTTGCTAGTTGAGCCTTCGTGCAACGTTTCGCAGGTAAAAGATGCGAATAGACCAAGTTATGTTTGAAATTGCACATAAACGTGAAAAGCTCCACTATGGAGAGAGTTGAGCAATTCCAAAGCATCGATGTGGACCGTTGTACTCTATTTAGTGCTCTTAAAAGTCTACCTTGCTAGTTGAGCCTTCGTGCCACGTTTCATAAGGTAAAGATGCGAATAGACCAAGTTATGCCTCAAATTGCTCCAAAACGTGAAAAGCTCCTCTATGGAGAGAGTTGAGCAATTCCAAAGCATCATTGTGGACCGTTGCATTCTATTTGGCGCTCTTAAAAGTCTAACATGCTAGTTGAGCCTTCGTGCCACGTTTCGTAAGGTAAAGATGCGAATAGACCAAGTTATGTCTGAAATGGCACAAAAACGTGAAAAGCTCCTCCATGGTGAGAGTTGAGCAATTCTGAAGCATCAATACGGACCGTTGTACTCTATTTAGTGCTCTTGAAAGTCTAACTTGCTAGTTTAGCCTTCGTGGCACATTTCGTAAGGTAAAGATGCGAATAGACCAAGTTATGTTTGAAATGGCACAAAAACGTGAAAAGCTCCTCTATGGAGAGAGTTGTGCAATTCCAAAGCATCATTGTGGGCCGTTGTAATATATTTAGTGCTCTTAAAAGTATAACTTGCTAGTTGAGCCTCCGTGCCACGTTTCGTAAGGTAAAGACGCGAATAGACCAAGTTATGTTTGAAATTGCACAAAAACGTGAAAAGCTCCTCTAAGGAGAGAGTTGAACAATTCCAAAGCATCATTGTGGGCCGTTGTACTATATTTAGTGCTCTTAAAAGTCTAACTTGCTAGTTGAGCCTTCGTGCCACGTTTCGGAAGGTAAAGATGCGAATAGACCAAGTTATGTTTGAAATTGCACAAAAACGTTACAAGCTCCTCTATGGAGAGAGTTGAGCAATTCCAAAGCATCATTGTCGACCGTTGTACTCTATTTAGTGCTCTTAAAAGTCTAACTTTCTAGTTGAGCCTTCGTGCCACGTTTCGTAAGGTAAAGATGCGAATAGACCAAGTTATGTTTGAAATCGCACAAAAACGTGAAAAGCTCCTCAATGGAGAGAGTTGAGCAATTCCAAAGCATCAATATGGACCATTGTACTCTATTTAGTGTTCTTGGAAGTCTAACTTGCTAGTTTCGCCTACGTGCAACGTTTCGTAAGTTAAAGATGCGAATAGACCAAGTTATGTTTGAAATTGTACAAAAACGTGAAAAACTACTCTATGGAGACAGTTGAGCAATTGCAAGGCATCGCTGTGGACCGTTGTACTCTATTTAGTGCTCTTAAAAGTCTAACTTGCTAGTTGAGCCTTCGTGCCACGTTTCATATGGTAAAGATGCGAATAGACCAAGTTATGTTTGAAATTGCACATAAACGTGAAAAGCTCCACTATGGAGAGACTTGAGCAATTCCAAAGCATCAATGTGAGCAATTCCAAAGCATCAATTGCTCAACTCTCTCCATAGAGGAGCTTTTCACGTTTTTGTGCAATTTCAAACATAACTTGATCTATTCGCATCTTTACCATATGAAACGTGGCACGAAGGCTCAACTAGCAAGTTAGAATTTTAAGAGCACTAAATAGAGTACAACGGTCCACAGTGATGCCCTGCAATTGCTCAACTGTCTCCATAGAGTAGTTTTTCACGTTTTTGTACAATTTCAAACATAACTTGGTCTATTCGCATCTTTAACTTACGAAACGTTGCACGTAGGCGAAACTAGCAAGTTAGACTTCCAAGAACACTAAATAGAGTACAATGGTCCATATTGATGCTTTGGAATTGCTCAACTCTGTCCATTAAGGAGCTTTTCACGTTTTTGTGCGATTTCAAACATAACTTGGTCTATTCGCATCTTTACCTTACGAAACGTGGCACGAAGGCTCAACTAGCAAGTTAGAATTTCAAGAGCACTAAATAGAGTACAACGGTCTGCATTGATGCTTCGGAATTGCTCCACTCTCTCCATAGAGGAGCTTGTCACGTTTTTGTGCAATTTGAGACATAACTTGGTCTATTCGCGTCTTTACCTTACGAAACGTGGCACGAAGGCTCAACTAGCAAGTTATACTTTTAAGAGCACTAAATATATTACAACGGCCCACATTGATGCTTTGGAATTGCTCAACTCTCTCCATAGAGGAGCTTTTCACGTTTTTGTGCAATTTCAAACATAACATGGTCTATTCGCATCTTTAGCTTACGAAACGTGGCACGAAGGCTCAACTAGAAAGTTAGACTTTTAAGAGCACTAAATAGAGTACAACGGTCGACAATGATGCTTTGGAATTGCTCAACTCTCTCCATAGAGGAGCATGTAACGTTTTTGTGCAATTTGAAACATAACTTGGTCTATTCGCATCTTTACCTTCCGAAACGTGGCACGAAGGCTCAACTAGCAAGTTAGACTTTTAAGAGCACTAAATATAGTACAACGGCCCACAATGATGCTTTGGAATTTTTCAACTCTTTCCATAGAGGAGCTTTTCACGTTTTTGTACAATTTCAAACATAACTTGATCTATTCGCATCTTTAACTTAAGAAACGTTGCACGAAGGCTAAACTAGCAAGTTGGACATCTAAGAACACTAAATAGAGTACAACGGTACACATTGATGCTTTGGAATTGCTCAACTCTCTCCATAGAGGAGCTTTTCAGGTTTTTGTGCAATTTCAAACAAAACTTGGTCTATTCACATATTTACCTTACGAAACGTGGCACGAAAGGTCAACTAGCAAGTTAGACTTTTAAGAGCACTAAATAGATTACAACGGTCCACATTGATGCTTTAGAATTGCTCAACTCTCTCCATAGAGGAGCTTTTCACGTTTTTGTGCAATTTGAGACATAACTTGGTCTATTCGCGTCTTTACCTTACGAAACGTGGCACGAAGGCTCAACTAGCAAGTTATACTTTTAAGAGCACTAAATATATTACAACGGCCCACATTGATGCTTTGGAATTGCTCAACTCTCTCCATAGAGGAGCTTTTCACGTTTTTGTGCAATTTCAAACATAACATGGTCTATTCGCATCTTTACCTTACGAAACGTGGCACGAAGGCTGAACTAGAAAGTTAGACTTTTAAGAGCACTAAATGGAGTACAACGGTCCACATTGATGCTTTGGAATTGCTCAACTCTCTCCATAGAGGAGCTTTTCACGTTTTTGTGCAATTTCAAACATAACTTGGTCTATTCGCGTCTTTACCTTACGAAATGTGGCACGAAGGCTCAACTAGCAAGTTAGACTTTTAAGAGCACCAAATAGAGTGCAACGGTCCACAATGATGCTTTGGAATTGCTCAACTCTCTCCATAGAGGAGCTTTTCACGTTTTGGAGCAATTTGAGACATAACTTGGTCTATTCGCGTCTTTACCTTACGAAACGTGGCACGAAGGCTCAACTAGCAAGTTATACTTTTAAGCGCACTAAATAGAGTACAACGGTCCACAACGATGCTTTGGAATTGATCAACTCTCTCCACAGAGGAGCTTTTCACGTTTTGGTACAATTTCAAACATAACTTGGTCTATTCGCATCTTTAACTTACGAAACGTTGCACGAAAGCTAAACTAGCAAGTTAGACTTCTAAGAACACTAAATAGAGTACAACGGTACACATTGATGCTTTGGAATTGCTCAACTCTCTCCATTGAGGAGATTGTCACGTTTTTGTGCAATTTAAGACATAACTTCGTCTATTCACGTCTTTACCTTACGAAATGTGGCAAGAAGGCTCAACTAGCAAGTTATACTTTGAAGAGCACTAAAAATAGTACAACGGCGTACATTGATGATTGGAATTGGTCAACTCCCTCCATAGGGGAGCTTTTCATGTTTTTGTGCAATTTCAAACATAACTTGGTGTATTCAAATATTTCCCTTACGAAACGTGGCACGAATGCTCAACTAGCAAGTTATTCTTTTAAGAGCACTAAATAGAGTACAATGGTCCACATTGATGCTTTGGAATTGCTCAACTCTCTCCATAGAGGAGCTTCTCACGTTTTTGTGCAATTTCAAACAAAACTTGGTCTATTCGCATCTTTACCTTACGAAACGTGGCACGAAGGCTCAACTAGCAAGTTATACTTTTAAGAGCACTAAATATAGTACAACGGCATACATTGATGCTTGGAATTGGTCAACTCTCTCCATAAAGGAGCTTTTCACGTTTTTGTGCAATTTCAAACATAACTTGATCTATTCACAAATTTACGTTACGAAACGTGGCACGAAGGCTCAACTAGCAAGTTAGACTTTTAAGAGCACTAAATAGATTACAACGGTCCACATTGATGCTTTAGAATTGCTCAACTCTCTCCATAGAGGAGCTTTTCACGTTTTTGTGCAATTTGAGACATAACTTGGTCTATTCACGTCTTTACCTTATGAAACGTGGCACGAAGGCTCAAGTAGCAAGTTATACTTTTAAGAGCACTAAATAGAGTACAATTGTCCACATTGATGCTTTGGAATTGCTCAACTCTCTCCATAGAGGAGCTTTTCATGTTTTTGTGCAATTTCAAACATAACTTGGTCTATTCGCATCTTTACCTTACGAAACGTGGCACGAAGGCTCAACTAGCAAGTTAGACTCTTAAGAGCACCAAATAGAGTGCAACGGTCCACTATGAGTCTTTGGAATTGCTCAAGTCTCTCCAGAGAGGAGCTTTTCACGTTTTGGAGCAATTTGAGACATAACTTGGTCTATTCGCGTCTTTACCTTACGAAACGTGGCACGAAGGCTCAACTAGCAAGTTATACTTTTAAGAGCACTAAATAGAGTACAACGGTCCACATCAATGCTTTGGAATTGCTTAACTCTCTCCATAGAGGAGCTTTTCACGTTTTTGGGCAATTTGAGACATAAGTTGGTCTATTCGCGTCTTTACCTTATGAAACGTGGAACGAAGGCTCAAGTAGCAAGTTATACTTTTAAGAGCACTAAATAGAGTCCAATGGTCCCCATTGATGCTTTGGAATTGCTCAACTCTCTCCATAGAGGAGCTTTTCACGTTTTTGTACAATTTCAAACATAACTTGGTCTATTCGCATCTTTAACTTACGAAACGTTGCACGAAGGCTAAACTAGCAAGTTAGACTTCTAAGAACACTAAATAGAGTACAACGGTACACATTGATGCTTTGGAATTGCTCAACTCTCTCCATAGAGGAGCTTTTCAAGTTTTTGTGCAATTTCAAACAAAACTTGGTCTATTCACATATTTACCTTACGAAACGTGGCACGATGGCTCAACTAGCAAGTTAGACATTTAAGAGCACTAAATAGATTACAACGGTCCACATTGATGCTTTAGAATTGCACAACTCTCTCCATAGAGGAGCTTTTCACGTTTTTGGGCAATTTGAGACATAACTTGGTCTATTCGCGTCTTTACCTTATGAAACGTGGCACGAAGGCTCAAGTAGCAAGTTATACTTTTAAGAGCACTAAATAGAGTCCAATGGTCCACATTGATGCTTTGGAATTGCTCAACTCTCTCCATAGAGGACCTTTTCACGTTTTTGTGCAATTTCAAACATAACTTGGTCTATTCGCATCTTTACCTTACGAAACGTGGCACGAAGGCTCAACTAGCAAGTTAGACTTTTAAGAGCACTAAATAGAGTACAACGGTCGACAATGATGCTTTGGAATTGCTCAACTTTCTCCACAGAGGAGCTTTTCATGTTTTTGTGCAATTTAAAACATAACCTGGTCTATTCGCATCTTTACCTTACGAAACGTGGCACGAAGGCTCAACTAGCAAGTTAGACCTTTAAGAGCACTAAATATAGTACAACGGCCCACATTGATGCTTTGGAATTGCTCAACTCTCTCCATAGTGGAGCTTTTCACGTTTATGTGCAATTTCAAACATAACTTGGTCTATTCGCATCTTTTACCTGCGAAACGTTGCACGAAGGCTCAACTAGCAAGTTAGACTTCTAAGAACACTAAATAGAGTACAACGGTCCACATTGATGCTGTGGAATTGCTCAACTCTCTCCATAGAGGAGCTTTTCACGTTTTTGTGCAATTTCAAACATAACTTGGTCTATTCGCATCTTTACCATATGAAACGTGGCACGAAGGCTCAACTAGCAAGTTAGACTTTTAAGAGCACTAAATAGAGTACAACGGTCCACAGCGATGCCTTGCAATTGCTCAACTGTCTCCATAGAGTAGTTTTTCACGTTTTTGTACAATTTCAAACATAACTTGGTCTATTCGCATCTTTAACTTACGAAACGTTGCACGTAGGTGAAACTAGCAAGTTAGACTTCCAAGAACACTAAATAGAGTACAATGGTCCATATTAATGCTTTGGAATTGCTCAACTCTCTCCATTGAGGAGCTTTTCATGTTTTTGTGCGATTTCAAACATAACTTGGTCTATTCGCATCTTTACCTTACGAAACGTGGCACGAAGGCTCAACTAGCAAGTTAGAATTTCAAGAGCACTAAATAGAGTAAAACGGTCTGCATTGATGCTTCGGAATTGCTCCACTCTCTCCATAGAGGAGCTTGTCACGTTTTTGTGTAATTTGAGACATAACTTGGTCTATTCGCGTCTTTACCTTACGAAACGTGGCACGAAGGCTCAACTAGCAAGTTATACTTTTAAGAGCACTAAATATATTACAACGGCCCACATTGATGCTGTGGAATTGCTCAACTCTCTCCATAGAGGACCTTTTCACGTTTTTGTGCAATTTCAAACATAACATGGTCTATTCGCATCTTTACCTTACGAAACGTGGCACGAAGGCTCAACTAGAAAGTTAGACTTTTAAGAGCACTAAATAGAGTACAACGGTCGACAATGATGCTTTGGAATTGCTCAACTCCCTCCCTAGAGGAGCTTGTAACGTTTTTGTGCAATTTCAAACATAACTTGGTCTATTCGCATCTTTACCTTCCGAAACGTGGCACGAAGGCTCAACTAGCAAGTTAGACTTTTAAGAGCACTAAATATAGTACAACGGCCCACAATGATGCTTTGGAATTGTTCAACTCTCTCCATAGAGGAGCTTTTCACGTTTTTGTGCAATTTCAACATAACTTGGTCTATTCGCGTCTTTACCTTACGAAACGTGGCACGGAGGCTCAACTAGCAAGTTATACTTTTAAGAGCACTAAATATATTACAACGGCCCACAATGATGCTTTGGAATTGCACAACTCTCTCCATAGAGGAGCTTTTCACGTTTTTGTGCCATTTCAAACATAACTTGGTCTATTCGCATCTTTACCTTACGAAACGTGGCACGAAGGCTCAACTAGCAAGTTAGACATTCAAGAGCACTAAATAGAGTACAACGGTCCGTATTGATGCTTCAGAATTGCTCAACTCTCGCCATGGAGGAGCTTTTCACGTTTTTGTGCAATTTCAGACATAACTTGGTCTATTCGCATGTTTACCTTACGAAACGTGGCACGAAGGCTCAACTAGCATGTTAGACTTTTAAGAGCACTAAATAGATTACAACGGTCCACATTGATGCTTTAGAATTGCACAACTCTCTCCATAGAGGAGCTTTTCACGTTTTTGGGCAATTTGAGACATAACTTGGTCTATTCGCGTCTTTACCTTATGAAACGTGGCACGAAGGCTCAAGTAGCAAGTTATACTTTTAAGAGCACTAAATAGAGTCCAATGGTCCACAATGATGCTTTGGAATTGCTCAACTCTCTCCATAGAGGACCTTTTCACGTTTTTGTGCAATTTCAAACATAACTTGGTCTATTCGCATCTTTACCTTACGAAACGTGGCACGAAGGCTCAACTAGCAAGTTAGACTTTTAAGAGCACTAAATAGAGTACAACGGTCGACAATGATGCTTTGGAATTGCTCAACTTTCTCCACAGAGGAGCTTTTCACGTTTTTGTGCAATTTAAAACATAACCTGGTCTATTCGCATCTTTACCTTACGAAACGTGGCACGAAGGCTCAACTAGCAAGTTAGACCTTTAAGAGCACTAAATATAGTACAACGGCCCACATTGATGCTTTGGAATTGCTCAACTCTCTCCATAGTGGAGCTTTTCACGTTTATGTGCAATTTCAAACATAACTTGGTCTATTCGCATCTTTTACCTGCGAAACGTTGCACGAAGGCTCAACTAGCAAGTTAGACTTCTAAGAACACTAAATAGAGTACAACGGTCCACATTGATGCTGTGGAATTGCTCAACTCTCTCCATAGAGGAGCTTTTCACGTTTTTGTGCAATTTCAAACATAACTTGGTCTATTCGCATCTTTACCATATGAAACGTGGCACGAAGGCTCAACTAGCAAGTTAGACTTTTAAGAGCACTAAATAGAGTACAACGGTCCACAGCGATGCCTTGCAATTGCTCAACTGTCTCCATAGAGTAGTTTTTCACGTTTTTGTACAATTTCAAACATAACTTGGTCTATTCGCATCTTTAACTTACGAAACGTTGCACGTAAGGCTAAACTAGCAAGTTAGACTTTCAAGAGCACTAAATAGAGTACAACTGGTCTGCATATGATGCTTTGGAATTGCTCAACTCTCTCCATTAGAGGAGCTTGTCATGTTTTTGTGCTAATTTGCAGACATAACTTGGTCTATTCGCAGTCTTTACCTTACGAAACGTGGCACGAAGGCTCAACTAGCAAGTTATAATTTAAGAGCACTAAATAGAGTACAACGGTCCCACATTGATGCTTCGGAATTGCTCAACTCTCTCCATAGAGGAGCTTTTCACGTTTTTGTGCAATTTCAGACATAACATTGGTCTATTCGCATCTTTACCTTACGAAACGTGGCACGAAGGCTCAACTAGCAAGTTAGACTTTTAAGAGCACTAAATAGAGTACAACGGTCCGACAATTGATGCTTTGGAATTGCTCAACTCTCTCCATAGAGGAGCTTGTAACGTTTTTGTGCAATTTCAAACATAACTTGGTCTATTCGCATCTTTACCTTACGAAACGTGGCACGAAGGCTCAACTAGAAAGTTAGACTTTTAAGAGCACTAAATATAGTACAACGGCCCACAATGATGCTTTGGAATTGTTCAACTCTCTCCATAGAGGAGCTGTTCACGTTTTTGTGCAATTTCAACATAACTTGGTCTATTCGCGTCTTTACCTTACGAAACGTGGCACGGAGGCTCAACTAGCAAGTTATACTTTTAAGAGCACTAAATATATTACAACGGCCCACAATGATGCTTTGGAATTGCACAACTCTCTCCATAGAGGAGCTTTTCACGTTTTTGTGCCATTTCAAACATAACTTGGTCTATTCGCATCTTTACCTTACGAAACGTGGCACGAAGGCTCAACTAGCAAGTTAGACATTCAAGAGCACTAAATAGAGTACAACGGTCCGTATTGATGCTTCAGAATTGCTCAACTCTCGCCATGGAGGAGCTTTTCACGTTTTTGTGCAATTTCAGACATAACTTGGTCTATTCGCATGTTTACCTTACGAAACGTGGCACGAAGGCTCAACTAGCATGTTAGACTTTTAAGAGCGCCAAATAGAGTGCAACGGTCCACAATGATGCTTTGGAATTGCTCAACTCTCTCCATAGAGGAACTTTTCACGTTTTGGAGCAATTTGAGGCATAACTTGGTCTATTCGCATCTTTACCTTACGAAACGTGACACGAAGGCTCAACTAGCAAGGTAGACTTTTAAGAGCACTAAATAGAGTATAACGGTCCACATCGATGCTTTGGAATTGCTCAACTCTCTCCATAGAGGAGCTTTTCAGGTTTTTGTGCAATTTCAAACAAAACTTGGTCTATTCACATATTTACCTTACGAAACGTGGCACGATGGCTCAACTAGCAAGTTAGACATTTAAGAGCACTAAATAGATTACAACGGTCCACATTGATGCTTTAGAATTGCACAACTCTCTCCATAGAGGAGCTTTTCACGTTTTTGGGCAATTTGAGACATAACTTGGTCTATTCGCGTCTTTACCTTATGAAACGTGGCACGAAGGCTCAAGTAGCAAGTTATACTTTTAAGAGCACTAAATAGAGTCCAATGGTCCACATTGATGCTTTGGAATTGCTCAACTCTCTCCATAGAGGAGCTTTTCACGTTTTTGTGCAATTTCAAACATAACTTGGTCTATTCGCATCTTTACCATATGAAACGTGGCACGAAGGCTCAACTAGCTAGTTAGACTTTTAAGAGCACTAAATAGAGTACAACGGTCCACAGCGATGCCTTGCAATTGCTCAACTGTCTCCATAAAGTATTTTTTCACGTTTTTGTACAATTTCAAACATAACTTGGTCTATTCGCATCTTTAACTTACGAAACGTTGTACGTAGGCGAAACTAGCAAGTTAGACTTCCAAGAACACTAAATAGAGTACAATGGTCCATATTAATGCTTTGGAATTGCTCAACTCTCTCCATTGAGGAGCTTTTCATGTTTTTGTGCGATTTCAAACATTACTTGGTCTATTCGCATCTTTACCTTACGAAACGTGGCACGAAGGCTCAACTAGCAAGTTAGAATTTCAAGAGCACTAAATAGAGTACAACGGTCTGCTTTGATGCTTCGGAATTACTCCACTCTCTCCATAGAGGAGCTTGTCACGTTTTTGTGCAATTTGAGACATAACTTGGTCTATTCGCGTCTTTACCTTACGAAACGTGGCACGAAGGCTCAACTAGCAAGTTATACTTTTAAGAGCACTAAATATATTACAACGGCCCACATTGATGCTGTGGAATTGCTCAACTCTCTCCATAGAGGACCTTTTCACGTTTTTGTGCAATTTCAAACATAACATGGTCTATTCGCATCTTTAGCTTACGAAACGTGGCACGAAGGCTCAACTAGAAAGTTAGACTTTTAAGAGCACTAAATAGAGTACAACGGTCGACAATGATGCTTTGGAATTGCTCAACTCTCTCCATAGAGGAGCTTGTAACGTTTTTGTGCAATTTCAAACATAACTTGGTCTATTCGCATCTTTACCTTCCGAAACGTGGCACGAAGGCTCAACTAGCAAGTTAGACTTTTAAGAGCACTAAATATAGTACAACGGCCCACATTGATGCTTTGGAATTGCTCAACTCTCTCCATAGTGGAGCTTTTCACGTTTATGTGCAATTTCAAACATAACTTGGTCTATTCGCATCTTTTACCTGCGAAACGTTGCACGAAGGCTCAACTAGCAAGTTAGACTTCTAAGAACACTAAATAGAGTACAACGGTCCACATTGATGCTGTGGAATTGCTCAACTCTCTCCATAGAGGAGCTTTTCACGTTTTTGTGCAATTTCAAACATAACTTGGTTTATTCGCATCTTTACCATATGAAACGTGGCACGAAGGCTCAACTAGCAAGTTAGACTTTTAAGAGCACTAAATAGAGTACAACGGTCCATAGCGATGCCTTGCAATTGCTCAACTGTCTCCATTGAGTAGTTTTTCACGTTTTTGTACAATTTCAAACATAACTTGGTCTATTCGCATCTTTAACTTACGAAACGTTGCACGTAGGCGAAACTAGCAAGTTAGACTTCCAAGAACACTAAATAGAGTACAATGGTCCATATTAATGCTTTGGAATTGCTCAACTCTCTCCATTGAGGAGCTTTTCATGTTTTTGTGCGATTTCAAACATAACTTGGTCTATTCGCATCTTTACCTTACGAAACGTGGCACGAAGGCTCAACTAGCAAGTTAGAATTTCAAGAGCACTAAATAGAGTACAACGGTCTGCATTGATGCTTCGGAATTGCTCCACTCTCTCCATAGAGGAGCTTGTCACGTTTTTGTGCAATTTGAGACATAACTTGGTCTATTCGCGTCTTTACCTTACGAAACGTGGCACGAAGGCTCAACTAGCAAGTTATACTTTTAAGAGCACTAAATATATTACAACGGCCCACAATGATGTTTTGGAATTGCACAACTCTCTCCATAGAGGAGCTTTTCACGTTTTTGTGCCATTTCAAACATAACTTGGTCTATTCGCATCTTTACCTTACGAAACGTGGCACGAAGGCTCAACTAGCAAGTTAGACTTTCAAGAGCACTAAATAGATTACAACGGTCCGTATTGATGCTTCAGAATTGCTCAACTCTCGCCATGGAGCAGCTTTTCACGTTTTTGTGCAATTTCAGACATAACTTGGTCTATTCGCATGTTTACCTTACGAAACGTGGCACGAAGGCTCAACTAGCAAGTTATACTTTTAAGAGCACTAAATAGAGTACAACGGCCCACATTGATGCTTTGGAATTGCTCAACTCTCTCCATAGTGGAGCTTTTCACGTTTATGTGCAATTTCAAACATAACTTGGTCTATTCGCATCTTTTACCTGCGAAACGTTGCACGAAGGCTCAACTAGCAAGTTAGACTTCTAAGAACACTAAATAGAGTACAACGGTCCACATTGATGCTGTGGAATTGCTCAACTCTCTCCATAGAGGAGCTTTTCACGTTTTTGTGCAATTTCAAACATAACTTGGTCTATTCGCATCTTTACCATATGAAACGTGGCATGAAGGCTCAACTAGCAAGTTAGACTTTTAAGAGCACTAAATAGGGTACAACGGTCCATAGCGATGCCTTGCAATTGCTCAACTGTCTCCATTGAGTAGTTTTTCACGTTTTTGTACAATTTCAAACATAACTTGGTCTATTCGCATCTTTAACTTACGAAACGTTGCACGTAGGCGAAACTAGCAAGTTAGACTTCCAAGAACACTAAATAGAGTACAATGGTCCATATTAATGCTTTGGAATTGCTCAACTCTCTCCATTGAGGAGCTTTTCATGTTTTTGTGCGATTTCAAACATAACTTGGTCTATTCGCATCTTTACCTTACGAAACGTGGCACGAAGGCTCAACTAGAAAGTTAGACTTTTAAGAGCACTAAATAGAGTACAACGGTCGACAATGATGCTTTGGAATTGCTCAACTCTCTCCATAGAGGAGCTTGTAACGTTTTTGTGCAATTTCAAACATAACTTGGTCTATTCTCATCTTTACCTTCCGAAACGTGGCACGAAGGCTCAACTAGCAAGTTAGACTTTTAAGAGCACTAAATATAGTACAACGGCCCACAATGATGCTTTGGAATTGTTCAACTCTCTCCATAGAGAAGCTTTTCACGTTTTTGTGCAATTTCAAACATAACTTGGTCTATTCGCGTCTTTACCTTACGAAACGTGGCACGGAGGCTCAACTAGCAAGTTATACTTTTAAGAGCACTAAATATATTTCAACGGCCCACAATGATGCTTTGGAATTGCACAACTCTCTCCATAGAGGAGCTTTTCACGTTTTTGTGCCATTTCAAACATAACTTGGTCTATTCGCATCTTTACCTTACGAAACGTGGCACGAAGGCTCAACTAGCAAGTTAGACTTTCAAGAGCACTAAATAGATTACAACGGTCCGTATTGATGCTTCAGAATTGCTCAACTCTCGCCATGGAGCAGCTTTTCACGTTTTTGTGCAATTTCAGACATAACTTGGTCTATTCGCATGTTTACCTTACGAAACGTGGCACGAAGGCTCAACTAGCATGTTAGACTTTTAAGAGCGCCAAATAGAGCGCAACGGTCCACAATGATGCTTTGGAATTGCTCAACTCTCTCCATAGAGGAGCTTTTCACGTTTTGGAGCAATTTGAGGCATAACTTGGTCTATTCGCATCTTTACCTTACGAAACGTGGCACGAAGGCTCGACTAGCAAGTTAGACTTTTAAGAGCACTAAATAGAGTACAACGGTCCACGGTGATGCCTTGCAATTGCTCAACTGTCTCCATAGAGTAGTTTTTCACGTTTTTGTACAATTTCAAACATAACTTGGTCTATTCGCATCTTTAACTTACGAAACGTTGCATGTAGGCGAAACTAGCAAGTTAGACTTCCAAGAACACTAAATAGAGTACAATGGTCCATATTGATGCTTTGGAATTGCTCAACTCTCTCCATTGAAGAGCTTTTCACGTTTTTGTGGGATTTCAAACATAACTTGGTCTATTCGCATCTTTACCTTACGAAACGTGGCACGAAGGCTCAACTAGCAAGTTAGAATTTCAAGAGCACTAAATAGAGTACAACGGTCTCCACTGATGCTTCGGAATTGCTCCACTCTCTCCATAGAGGAGCTTGTCACGTTTTTGTGCAATTTGAGACATAACTTGGTCTATTCGCGTCTTTACCTTACGAAACGTGGCACGAAGGCTCAACTAGCAAGTTATACTTTTAAGAGCACTAAATATATTTCAACGGCCCACATTGCTGCTTTGGAATTGCTCAACTCTCTCCATAGAGGAGCTTTTCACGTTTTTGTGCAATTTCAAACATAACATGGTCTATTCGCATCTTTACCTTACGAAACGTGGCACGAAGGCTCAACTAGAAAGTTAGACTTTTAAGAGCACTAAATAGAGTACAACGGTCGACAATGATGCTTTGGAATTGCTCAACTCTCTCCATAGAGGAGCTTGTAACGTTTTTGTGCAACTTCAAACATAACTTGGTTTATTCGCATCTTTACCTTCCGAAACGTGGCACGAAGGCTCAACTAGCAAGTTAGACTTTTAAGAGCACTAAATATAGTACAACGGCCCACAATGATGCTTTGGAATTATTCAACTCTCTCCATAGAGGAGCTTTTCACGTTTTTGTGCAATTTCAAACATAACTTGGTCTATTCGCGTCTTTACCTTACGAAACGTGGCACGGAGGCTCAACTAGCAAGTTATACTTTTAAGAGCACTAAATATATTACAACGGCCCACAATGATGCTTTGGAATTGCACAACTCTCTCCATAGAGGAGCATTTCACGTTTTTGTGCCATTTCAAACATAACTTGGTCTATTCGCATCTTTACCGTACGAAACGTGGCACGAAGGCTCAACTAGCAAGTTAGACTTTCAAGAGCACTAAATAGAGTACAACGGTCCGTATTGATGCTTCAGAATTGCTCCACTCTCTCCATAGAGGAGTTTGTCACGTTTTTGTGCAATTTGAGACATAACTTGGTCTATTCGCGTCTTTACCTTACGAAACATGGCACGAAGGCTCAACTAGCAAGTTATACTTTTAAGAGCACTAAATATATTACAACGGCCCACATTGATGCTTTGAAATTGCTCAACTCTCTCCATAGAGCAGCTTTTCACGTTTTTGTGCAATTTCAAACATAAAATGGTCTATTCGCATCATTACCTTACGAAACGTGGCACGAAGGCTCAACTAGAAAGTTAGACTTTTAAGAGCACTAAATAGAGCGAAACGGTCCACATTGATGCTTTGGAATTGCTCAGCTCTCGCCATGGAGGAGCTTTTCACGTTTTTGTGCAATTTCAAACATAACTTGGTCTATTCGCATCTTTACCTTACGAAACGTGGCACGAAGGCTCAACTAGCAAGGTAGACTTTTAAGAGCACTAAATAGAGTACAACGGTCCACATCGATGCTTTGGAATTGCTCAACTCTCTCCATAGAATAGCTTTTCATGTTTTTGTGTAATTTCAAACATAACTTGGTCTATTTGCATCTTTACCTTACGAAACGTGGCACGAAGGCTCAACTAGCAAGGTAGACTTTTAAGAGCACTAAATAGAGTACAATGGTCCACAATGATGCTTTGGAATTTCTCAACTTTCTCCATGGAGGAGCTTTTCACGTTTTTGCGCAATTTGAGACACAACTTGGTCTATTCGCGTCTTTACCTTGCGAAACGTGGCACGAACGTTCAACTAGCAAGTTATACTTTTATGAGCACAAAATATAGTACAACGGCCCACATTGATGCTTTGGAATTGCTCAACTCTCTCCATAGAGGAGCCTTTCGCGTTTTTGTGCAATTTCAAACATAACATGGTCTATTCGCATCTTTACCTTACGAAACGTGGAACGAACGCTCAACTAGCAAGTTAGACTTTTAAGAGCACAAAATAGAGTACAACGGTACACATTGATGCTTTGCAATTGCTCAACTCTCTCCATAGAGGAGCTTTTCACATTTTTGTGCAGTTTCAAACATAACTTGGTCTATTCGCGTCTTTACCTTACGAAACGTGACACGAAGGCTCAACTAGAAAGTTAGACTTTTAAGAGCACTAAATAGAGTACAACGATCCACATTGATGCTTTGGAATTGCTCAACTCTCTCCATAGAGGAGCTTGTCACGTTTTTGTGCAATGTGAGACATAACTTGGTCTATTCGCGTCTTTACCTTACGAAACGTGGCACGAAGGCTCAACTAGAAAGTTAGACTTTTAAGAGCACTAAATAGAGTACAACGGTCCACATTGATGCTTTGGAATTACTCAACTCTCTCCATAGAGGAGCTTTTCACGTTTTTGTGCAATTTTAAACATAACTTGGTCTATTCGCATCTTTAACTTACGAAACGTGACACGAAGGCTCAACTAGCAAGTTAGACTTTTAAGTGCACTAAATAGAGCACAACGGTCCACAATGATGCTTTGGAATTGCTCAACTCTCTCCATAGAGGAGCTTTTGACGTTTTGGAGCAATTTGAGACATAACTTGGTCTATTCGCGTCTTTACCTTACGAAACGTGGCACGAAGGCTAAACCAGCAAGTTAGACTTTTAGGAGCACTAAATAGAGTACAACGGCCCACATTGATGCTTTGGAATTGCTCCAAATCTCTCCATAGAGGAGCTTTTCACTTTTTTGTGCAATTTCAAACATAACTTGGTCTATTCGCGTCTTTACCTTACGAAACGTGGCACGAAGGCTCAACTAGCAAGTTATACTTTTAAGAGCACTAAATAGAGTACAACGGTTCACATTGATGCCTTGGAATTGCTCAACTCTCTCCATAGAGGAGTTTTTCACGTTTTTGTACAATTTCAAACATAACTTGGTCTATTCGCATCTTTAACTTACGAAACAATGCACGTAGGCGAAACTAGCAAGTTAGACTTCTAAGAATACTAAATAGAGTACAACGGTCCACATTGATGCTTTGGAATTGCTCAACTCTCTCCATAGAGGAACTTTTCACGTTTTTGTGCAATTTAAAACCTAACATGGTCTATTCGCGTCTTTACCTTACAAAACGTGGCACGAAGGCTCAACTAGCAAGGTAGACTTTTAAGAGCACTAAATAGAGTACAACGGTCCACATCGATGCTTTGGAATTGCTCAACTCTCTCCATAGAATAGCTTTTCACGTTTTTGTGTAATTTCAAACATAACTTGGTCTATTCGCATCTTTACCTTACGAAACGTGGCACGAAGGCTCAACTAGCAAGGTAGACTTTTAAGAGCACTAAATAGAGTACAATGGTCCACAAGGATGCTTTGGAATTTCTCAACTTTCTCCATGGAGGAGCTTTTCACGTTTTTGTGTAATTTGAGACATAACTTGGTCTATTCGCGTCTTTACCTGACGAAACGTGGCACGAACGTTCAACTAGCAAGTTATACTTTTAAGAGCACAAAATATAGTACAACGGCCCACATTGATGCTTTGGAATTGCTCAACTCTCTCCATAGAGGAGCTTTTCACGTTTTTGTGCAATTTCAAACATAAAATGGTCTATTCGCATCATTACCTTACGAAACGTGGCACGAAGGCTCAACTAGAAAGTTAGACTTTTAAGAGCACTAAATAGAGCACAACGGTCCACATTGATGCTTTGGAATTGCTCAACTCTCGCCATGGAGGAGCTTTTCACGTTTTTGTGCAATTTCAAACATAACTTGGTCTATTGGCATCTTTACCTTACGAAACGTGGCACGAAGGCTCAACTAGCATGTTAGACTTTTAAGAGTGCCAAATAGAGTGCAACGGTCCACAATGATGCTTTGGAATTGCTCAACTCTCTCCATAGAGGAGCTTTTCACGTGTTGGAGCAATTTGAGGCATAACTTGGTCTATTCGCATCTTTACCTTACGAAACGTGGCACGAAGGCTCAACTAGCAAGGTAGACTTTTAAGAGCACTAAATAGAGTACAACGGTCCACATCGATGCTTTGGAATTGCTCAACTCTCTCCATAGAATAGCTTTTCACGTTTTTGTGTAATTTCAAACATAACTTGGTCTATTCGCATCTTTACCTTACGAAACGTGGCACGAAGGCTCAACTAGCAAGGTAGACTTTTAAGAGCACTAAATAGAGTACAATGGTCCACAATGATGCTTTGGAATTTCTCAACTTTCTCCATGGAGAAGCTTTTCACGTTTTTGTGCAATTTGAGACACAACTTGGTCTATTCGCGTCTTTACCTTGCGAAACGTGGCACGAACGTTCAACTAGCAAGTTATACTTTTAAGAGCACAAAATATAGTACAACGGCCCACATTGATGCTTTGGAATTGCTCAACTCTCTCCATAGAGGAGCCTTTCGCGTTTTTGTGCAATTTCAAACATAACATGGTCTATTCGCATCTTTACCTTACGAAACGTGGAACGAACGCTCAACTAGCAAGTTAGACTTTTAAGAGCACAAAATAGAGTACAACGGTACACATTGATGCTTTGGAATTGCTCAACTCTCTCCATAGAGGAGCTTTTCACATTTTTGTGCAATTTCAAACATAACTTGGTCTATTCGCGTCTTTACCTTACGAAACGTGACACGAAGGCTCAACTAGAAAGTTAGACTTTTAAGAGCACTAAATAGAGTACAACGATCCACATTGATGCTTTGGAATTGCTCAACTCTCTCCATAGAGGAGCTTGTCACGTTTTTGTGCAATGTGAGACATAACTTGGTCTATTCGCGTCTTTACCTTACGAAACGTGGCACGAAGGCTCAACTAGAAAGTTAGACTTTTAAGAGCACTAAATAGAGTACAACGGTCCACATTGATGCTTTGGAATTACTCAACTCTCTCCATAGAGGAGCTTTTCACGTTTTTGTGCAATTTTAAACATAACTTGGTCTATTCGCATCTTTAACTTACGAAACGTGACACGAAGGCTCAACTAGCAAGTTAGACTTTTAAGTGCACTAAATAGAGCACAACGGTCCACAATGATGCTTTGGAATTGCTCAACTCTCTCCATAGAGGAGCTTTTGACGTTTTGGAGCAATTTGAGACATAACTTGGTCTATTCGCGTCTTTACCTTACGAAACGTGGCACGAAGGCTAAACCAGCAAGTTAGACTTTTAGGAGCACTAAATAGAGTACAACGGCCCACATTGATGCTTTGGAATTGCTCCAAATCTCTCCATAGAGGAGCTTTTCACTTTTTTGTGCAATTTCAAACATAACTTGGTCTATTCGCGTCTTTACCTTACGAAACGTGGCACGAAGGCTCAACTAGCAAGTTATACTTTTAAGAGCACTAAATAGAGTACAACGGTTCACATTGATGCCTTGGAATTGCTCAACTCTCTCCATAGAGGAGTTTTTCACGTTTTTGTACAATTTCAAACATAACTTGGTCTATTCGCATCTTTAACTTACGAAACAATGCACGTAGGCGAAACTAGCAAGTTAGACTTCTAAGAATACTAAATAGAGTACAACGGTCCACATTGATGCTTTGGAATTGCTCAACTCTCTCCATAGAGGAACTTTTCACGTTTTTGTGCAATTTAAAACATAACTTGGTCTATTCGCGTCTTTACCTTACAAAACGTGGCACGAAGGCTCAACTAGCAAGGTAGACTTTTAAGAGCGCTAAATAGAGTACAACGGTCCACATCGATGCTTTGGAATTGCTCAACTCTCTCCATAGAATAGCTTTTCACGTTTTTGTGTAATTTCAAACATAACTTGGTCTATTCGCATCTTTACCTTACGAAACGTGGCACGAAGGCTCAACTAGCAAGGTAGACTTTTAAGAGCACTAAATAGAGTACAATGGTCCACAAGGATGCTTTGGAATTTCTCAACTTTCTCCATGGAGGAGCTTTTCACGTTTTTGTGTAATTTGAGACATAACTTGGTCTATTCGCGTCTTTACCTGACGAAACGTGGCACGAACGTTCAACTAGCAAGTTATACTTTTAAGAGCACAAAATATAGTACAACGGCCCACATTGATGCTTTGGAATTGCTCAACTCTCTCCATAGAGGAGCCTTTCGCGTTTTTGTGCAATTTCAAACATAACATGGTCTATTCACATCTTTACCTTACGAAACGTGGAACGAACACTCAACTAGCAAGTTAGACTTTTAAGAGCACTAAATAGAGTACAACGGTCCACATTGATGCTTTCGAATTGCTCAACTCTCTCCATAGAGGAGCTTTTGACGTTTTTGTGCAATTTCAAACATAACTTGGTCTATTCGCGTCTTTACCTTACGAAACGTGACACGAAGGCTCAACTAGAAAGTTAGACTTTTAAGAGCACTAAATAGAGTACAAGGGTCCAGATTGATGCTTTGGAATTGCTCAACTCTCTCCATAGAGGAGCTTGTCACGTTTTTGTGCAATTTGAGACATAACTTGGTCTATTCGCGTCTTTACCTTACGAAACGTGGCACGAAGGCTCAACTAGCAAGTTAGACTTTTAAGAGCACTAAATAGAGTAAAACGGTCCACATTGATGCTTTGGAATTACTCAACTCTCTCCATAGAGGAGCTTTTCACGTTTTTGTGCAATTTTAAACATAACTTGGTCTATTCGCATCTTTAACTTACGAAACGTGACACGAAGGCTCAACTAGCAAGTTAGACTTTTAAGTGCACTAAATAGAGCATAACGGTCCACAATGATGCTTTGGAATTGCTCAACTCTCTCCATAGAGGAGCTTGTCACGTTTTTGAGCAATTTCAAACATAACCTGGTCTATTCGCATATTTACCTTATGAAACGTGGCACGAAGGCTCAACTAGCAAGTTAGACTTTCAAGAGCACTAAATAGAGTACAACGGTCCACGTTGATGCTTTGGAATTGCTCAACTCTCTCCATAGAGGAGCTTTTCACGTTTTTGTACAATTTCAAACATAACTTGGTCTATTCGCATCTTTAACTTACGAAACGTTGAACGAAGGCTAAACTAGCAAGTTAGACTTCTAAGAACACTAAATAGAGTACAACGGTACACATTGATGCTTTGGAATTGCTCAACTCTCTCCATAGAGGAGCTTGTCACGTTTTTGGGCAATTTAAGACATAACTTGGTCTATTCGCGTCTTTACCTTACGAAACGTGGCACGAAGGCTCAACTAGCAAGTTATACTTTTAAGAGCACTAAATATAGTAACACGGCATACATTGATGCTTGGAATTGGTCAACTCTCTCCATAGAGGAGCTTTTCACGTTTTTGTGCAATTTCAAACATAACTTGGTCTATTCACATATTTACCTTAGGAAACGTGGCACGAAGGCTCAACTAGCAAGTTAGACTTTTAAGAGCACTAAATACATTACAACGGTCCACATTGATGCTTTAGAATTGCTCAACTCTCTCCATAGAGGAGCTTTTCACGTTTTTGTGCAATTTGAGACATAAGTTGGTCTATTCGTATCTTTACCTTACGAAACGTGGCACGAAGGCTCAACTAGCAAGTTAGACTTTTAAGAGCACTTAATAGAGTACAACGGTCCACAATGATGCTTTGGAATTGCTCAACTCTCTCCATAGAGGAGCTTTTCACGTTTTTGTGCAATTTCAAACATAACTTGGTCTATTCGCATCTTTACCTTACGAAACGTGGCACGAAGGCTCAACTAGCAAGTTAGACTTTTCAGAGCACTAAATATAGTACAACGGCCCACATTGATGCTTTGGAATTGCTCAACGCTCTCCATAGTGGAGCATTTCACGTTTACGTGCAATTTGAAACATAACTTGGTCTATTCGCATCTTTTACCTGTGAAACGTTGCACGAAGGCTAAACTAGAAAATTAGACTTCTAAGAACACTAAATAGAGTACAACGGTACACATTGATGCTGTGGAATAGCTCAACTCTCTCCACAGAGGAGCTTTTCAAGTTTTTGTGCAATTTCAAACATAACTTGGTCTATTCGCATCTTTACCTTACGAAACGTGGCACGAAGGCTCAACTAGCAAGTTAGACATTTAAGAGCACTAAATATAGTACAACGGCCCATATTGATGCTTTGGAATTGCTCAACTCTCTCCATAGAGGAGCTTTTCACGTTTTTGTGCAATTTCAAACATAACTTGCTCTATTCGCATCTTTACCTTACGAAACGTGGCACGAAGGCTCAACTAGCAAGTTAGACTTTTCAGAGCACTAAATATAGTACAACGGCCGACATTGATGCTTTGGAATTGCTCAACTCTCTCCATAGTGGAGCTTTTACGTTTATGTGCAATTTGAAACATAACTTGGTCTATTCGCATCTTTTACCTGCGAAACGTTGCACGAATGCTCAACTAGCAAGTTAGACTTTTAAGAGCACTAAATATAGTACAACGGCCCATATTGATGCTTTGGAATTGCTCAACTCTCTCCATAGAGGAGCTTTTCACGTTTTTGTGCAATTTCAAACATTACCTGGTCTATTCGCATCTTTACCTTACGAAACGTGGCACGAAGGCTCAACTAGCAAGTTATACTTTTAAGAGCACTAAATATAGTAAAACGGCATACATTGATGCTTGGAATTGGTCAACTCTCTCCATAGAGGAGCTTTTCACGTTTTTGTGCAATTTCAAATATAACTTAGTCTATTCACATATTTACCTTAGGAAACGTGGCACGAAGGCTCAACTAGCAAGTTAGACTTTTAAGAGCACTAAATATAGTACAACGGCCCATATTGATGCTTTGTAATTGCTCAACTCTCTCCATAGTGGAGCTTTTCAGGTTTTTGTGCAATTTCAAACATAACTTGGTCTATTCGCATCTTTACCTTATGAAACGTGGCACGAAGGCTCAACTAGCAAGTTAGACTTTCAAGAGCACTAAATAGAGTACAACGGTCCACATTGATGCTTTGGAATTGCTCAACTCTCTCCATAGAGGAGCTTTTCACGTTTTTGTGCAATTTCAAACATAACTTAGTTTATTCGTATCTTTACCTTACGAAACGTGGCACGAAAGCTCAACTAGCAAGTTAGACTTTTAAGAGCACTAAATATAGTACAACGGCCCATATTGATGCTTTGGAATTGCTCAACTCTCTCCATAGTGGAGCTTTTCACGTTTTTGTGCAATTTGAAACATAACTTGGTCTATTCGCATCTTTACCTTATGAAACCTGGCACGAAGGCTCAACTAGCAAGTTAGACTTTCAAGAGCACTAAATAGAGTACAACGGTCCACATTGATGCTTTGGAATTGCTCAACTCTCTCCATAGAGGAGCTTTTCACGTTTTTGTGCAATTTCAAACATAACTTGGTCTATTTGCATCTTTTACCTACGAAACGTTGCACGAAGGCTAAACTAGCAAGTGAGACTTCTAAGAACACTAAATAGAGTACAACGGTCCACATTGATGCTGTGGAATTGCTCAACTCTCTCCATAGAGGAGCTTTTCACGTTTTTGAGCAATTTCAAACATAACCTGGTCTATTCGCATCTTTACCTTATGAAACGTGGCACGAAGGCTCAACTAGCAAGTTAGACTTTCAAGAGCACTAAATAGAGTACAACGGTCCACATTGATGCTTTGGAATTGCTCAACTCTCTCCATAGAGGAGCTTTTCACGTTTTTGTGCAATTTCAAACATAACTTGGTCTATTTGCATCTTTTACCTACGAAACGTTGCACGAAGGCTAAACTAGCAAGTGAGACTTCTAAGAACACTAAATAGAGTACAACGGTCCACATTGATGCTGTGGAATTGCTCAACTCTCTCCATAGAGGAGCTTTTCACGTTTTTGAGCAATTTCAAACATAACCTGGTCTATTCGCATCTTTACCTTATGAAACGTGGCACGAAGGCTCAACTAGCAAGTTAGACTTTCAAGAGCACTAAATAGAGTACAACGGTACACATTGATGCTTTGGAATAGCTCAACCCTCTCCATAGAGGAGCTTTTCACGTTTTTGTGCAATTTTAAACATAACTTGGTCTATTCGCATCTTTACCTTACGAAACGTGGCACGAAGGCTCAACTAGCAAGTTAGACTTTTAAGAGCACTAAATAGAGTACAACGGTCTACAATGATGCTTTGGAATTGTTCCAACTCTCTCCATTGGGGAGCTTTTCACGTTTTGGAGCAATTTGAGACATAACTTGGTCTATTCGCGTCTTTATCTTACGAAACGTGGCACGAAGGCTTAACTACCAAGTTAGACTTTTAGGAGCACTAAATAGAGTACAACGGTCCACATCGATGCCTTGGAATTGCTCAACTCTCTCCATAGAGTTGTTTTTCACGTTTTTGTACAATTTCAAACATAACTTGGTCTATTCGCATCTTTAACTTGCGAAACGTTGCACATAGGCGAAACTAGCAACTAAGACTTCTAAGAATACTAAATAGAGTACAACGGTCCACATTGATGCTTTGGAATTGCTCAACTCTCTCCATAGAGGAGTTTTTCACGTTTTTGTACAATTTCAAACATAACTTGGTCTATTCGCAACTTTAACTTACGAAACGTTGCACGAATGCTCAACTAGCAAGTTAGACTTTTAAGAGCACCAAATAAAGTGCAACTGTCCACAATGATGCTTTGGAACTGCTCAACTCTCTCCATAGAGGAGCCTTTCACGTTTTGGAGCAATTTGAGACGTAACTTGGTCTATTCGCGTCTTTACCTTAAGAAACGTGGCACGAATGCTCAACTAGCAAGTTAGACATTTAAGAGCACTAAATAGAGTACAACGGTCCACATCGATGCTTCGGAATTGCTCAACTCTCTCCATAGAGGAGCTTTTCACGTTTTTGTACAATTTCAAACATAACTTGGTCTACTCGCATCTTTAATTTACGAAATGTTGCACGAAGGCTAAACTAGCAAGTTAGACTTCTAAGAACACTAAATAGAGTACAACGGTACACATTGATGCTTTGGAATTGCTCAACTCTCTCCATAGAGGAGCTTGTCACGTTTTTGTGCAATTTAAGACATAACTTGGTCTATTCGCGTCTTTACCTTACGAAACGTGGCACGAAGGCTCAACTAGCAAGTTATACTTTCAAGAGCACTAAATATAGTACAATGGCAAACATTGATGCTTGGAATTGGTCAACTCTCTCCATAGAGGAGCTTTTCACGTTTTTGTGCAATTTCAAACATAACTTGGTCTATTCACATATTTACCTTACGAAACGTGGCACGAAGGCTCAACTAGCAAGTTAGACTTTTAAGAGCACTAAATAGATTACAAAGGTCCACATTGATGCTTTAGAATTGCTCAACTCTCTCCATAGAGGAGTTTTTCACGTTTTTGTGCAATTTGAGACATAACTTGGTCTATTCGTATCTTTACCTTACGAAACGTGGCACGAAGGCTCAACTAGCAAGTTAGACTTCGAAGAACACTAAATAGAGTGCAACGGTAGACATTGATGCTTTGGAATTGCTCAACTCTCTCTATAGAGGAGCTTTTCACGTTTTTTGCAATTTTAAAAATAACTTGGTCTATTCGCGTCTTTACCTTACGAAACGTTGCACGAACGTTCAACTAGCAAGTTATACTTTTAAGAGCACTAAATATAGTACAACGGCCCACATTGATGCTTTGGAATTGCTCAACTCTCTCCATAGAGGAGCTTTTCGCGTTTTTGTGCAATTTCAAACATGACACGGTCTATTCGCATCTTTACCTTGCGAAACGTGGCACGAAGGCTCAACTAGCAAGTTAGACATTTAAGAGCACTAAATAGAGTACAACGGTCCACATTGATGCTTTGAAATTGCTCAACTCTCTCCATAGAGGAGCTTTTCACGTTTTTGTGCAATTTCAAACATAACTTGGTCTATTCGCATCTTTACCTTACGAAACGTGACACGAAGTCTCAACTAGCAAGTTATACTTTTAAGAGCACTAAATATAGTACAACGGCCCACATTGATGCTGTGGAATAGCTCAACTCTCTCCATAGAGGAGATTTTCACCTTTTTGTGCAATTTCAAACATAACTTGGTCTATTCGCATCTTTACCTTACGAAACGTGGCACGAAAGCTCAACTAGCAAGTTAGACTTTTAAGAGCACTAAATATAGTACAACGGCCCATATTGATGCTTTGGAATTCCTCAACTCTCTCTATAGTGGAGCTTTTCACGTTTTTGTGCAATTTCAAACATAACTTGGTCTATTCGCATCTTTACCTTACGAAACGTGGCACGAAGGCTCAACTAGCATGTTAGACTTTTAAGAGCACTAAATAGAGTACAACGGTCCACAATGATGCTTTGGAATTGCTCAACTCTCTCCATAGAGGAGCTTTTCATGTTTTTGTGCAATTTCAATCATAACTTGGTCTATTCGCATCTTTTACCTGCGAAACGTTGCACGAAGGCTAAACTAGCAAGTGAGACTTCTAAGAACAATAAATAGAGTACAACGGTCCACATTGATGCTTTGGAATTGCTCAACTCTCTCCATAGAGGAGCTTGTCACGTTTTTGTGCACTTTGAGACATAACTTGGTATACTCGCATCTTTAACTTACGAAACGTTGCACGAAGGCTAAACTAGCAAGTTAGACTTCGAAGAACACTAAATAGAGTGCAACGGTAGACATTGATGCTTTGGAATTGCTCAACTCTCTCTATAGAGGAGCTTTTCACGTTTTTGTGCAATTTTAAAAATAACTTGGTCTATTCGCATCTTTACCTTACGAAACGTGGCACGAAGGCTCAACTAGCAAGTTAGACTTTTAAGAGCACTAAATAGAGTACAACGGTCCACAATGATGCTTTGGAATTGCTCAACTCTCTCCATAGAGGAGCTTTTCATGTTTTTGTGCAATTTCAATCATAACTTGGTCTATTCGCATCTTTTACCTGCGAAACGTTGCACGAAGGCTAAACTAGCAAGTGAGACTTCTAAGAACAATAAATAGAGTACAACGGTCCACATTGATGCTTTGGAATTGCTCAACTCTCTCCATAGAGGAGCTTGTCACGTTTTTGTGCACTTTGAGACATAACTTGGTATACTCGCATCTTTAACTTACGAAACGTTGCACGAAGGCCAAACTAGCAAGTTAGACTTCGAAGAACACTAAATAGAGTGCAACGGTAGACATTGATGCTTTGGAATTGCTCAACTCTCTCTATAGAGGAGCTTTTCACGTTTTTTGCAATTTTAAAAATAACTTGGTCTATTCGCGTCTTTACCTTACGAAACGTTGCACGAAGGCTCACCTAGCAAGTTAGACTTTTAAGAGCACTAAATAGAGTACAACGGTCCACATTGATGCCTTGGAATTGCTCAACTCTCTCCATAGAGGAGTTTTTCACGTTTTTGTACAATTTCAAACATAACTTGGTCTATTCGCATCTTTAACTTACAAAATGTTGCACGTAGGCGAAACTAGCAAGTTAGACTTCTAAGAATACTAAATAGAGTACAACGGTCCACATTGATGCTTTGGAATTGCTCAACTCTCTCCATAGAGGAGCTTTTCACGTTTTTGTGCAATTTAAAACATAACATGGTCTATTCGCATCTTTACCTTACGAAACGTGGCACGAAGGCTCAACTAGAAAGTTAGACTTTTAAGAGCACTAAATAGAGTACAACGGTCCCCATTGATGCTTTGGAATTGCTCAACTCTCTCCATAGAGGAGCTTTTCACGTTTTTGTGCAATTTGAGACATAACTTGGTCTATTCGCATCTTTACCTTACGAAACGTGGCACGAAGACTCAACTAGCAAGTTAGACTTTTAAGAGCACCAAATAAAGTGCGATGGTCCACAATGATGCTTTGGAATTGCTCAACTCTCTCAATAGAGGAGCTTTTCACGTTTTGGAGCAATTTGAGACATAACTTAGTCTATTTGCGTCTTTACCTTACGAAACGTGGCACGAAGGCTCAACTAGCAAGTTAGACTTTTAAGAGCACTAAATAGAGTACAACGGTCCACAATGATGCTTTGGAATTGCTCAACTCTCTCCATAGAGGAGCTTTTCATGTTTTTGTGCAATTTCAATCATAACTTGGTCTATTCGCATCTTTTACCTGCGAAACGTTGCACGAAGGCTAAACTAGCAAGTGAGACTTCTAAGAACAATAAATAGAGTACAACGGTCCACATTGATGCTTTGGAATTGCTCAACTCTCTCCATAGAGGAGCTTGTCACGTTTTTGTGCACTTTGAGACATAACTTGGTATACTCGCATCTTTAACTTACGAAACGTTGCACGAAGGCTAAACTAGCAAGTTAGACTTCGAAGAACACTAAATAGAGTGCAACGGTAGACATTGATGCTTTGGAATTGCTCAACTCTCTCTATAGAGGAGCTTTTCACGTTTTTGTGCAATTTTAAAAATAACTTGGTCTATTCGCATCTTTACCTTACGAAACGTGGCACGAAGGCTCAACTAGCAAGTTAGACTTTTAAGAGCACTAAATAGAGTACAACGGTCCACAATGATGCTTTGGAATTGCTCAACTCTCTCCATAGAGGAGCTTTTCATGTTTTTGTGCAATTTCAATCATAACTTGGTCTATTCGCATCTTTTACCTGCGAAACGTTGCACGAAGGCTAAACTAGCAAGTGAGACTTCTAAGAACAATAAATAGAGTACAACGGTCCACATTGATGCTTTGGAATTGCTCAACTCTCTCCATAGAGGAGCTTGTCACGTTTTTGTGCACTTTGAGACATAACTTGGTATACTCGCATCTTTAACTTACGAAACGTTGCACGAAGGCTAAACTAGCAAGTTAGACTTCGAAGAACACTAAATAGAGTGCAACGGTAGACATTGATGCTTTGGAATTGCTCAACTCTCTCTATAGAGGAGCTTTTCACGTTTTTGTGCAATTTTAAAAATAACTTGGTCTATTCGCATCTTTACCTTACGAAACGTGGCACGAAGGCTCAACTAGCAAGTTAGACTTTTAAGAGCACTAAATAGAGTACAACGGTCCACAATGATGCTTTGGAATTGCTCAACTCTCTCCATAGAGGAGCTTTTCATGTTTTTGTGCAATTTCAATCATAACTTGGTCTATTCGCATCTTTTACCTGCGAAACGTTGCACGAAGGCTAAACTAGCAAGTGAGACTTCTAAGAACAATAAATAGAGTACAACGGTCCACATTGATGCTTTGGAATTGCTCAACTCTCTCCATAGAGGAGCTTGTCACGTTTTTGTGCACTTTGAGACATAACTTGGTATACTCGCATCTTTAACTTACGAAACGTTGCACGAAGGCTAAACTAGCAAGTTAGACTTCGTAGAACACTAAATAGAGTGCAACGGTAGACATTGATGCTTTGGAATTGCTCAACTCTCTCTATAGAGGAGCTTTTCACGTTTTTGTGCAATTTTAAAAATAACTTGGTCTATTCGCGTCTTTACCTTACGAAACGTTGCACGAAGGCTCACCTAGCAAGTTAGACTTTTAAGAGCACTAAATAGAGTACAACGGTCCACATTGATGCCTTGGAATTGCTCAACTCTCTCCATAGAGGAGTTTTTCACGTTTTTGTACAATTTCAAACATAACTTGGTCTATTCGCATCTTTAACTTACAAAATGTTGCACGTAGGCGAAACTAGCAAGTTAGACTTCTAAGAATACTAAATAGAGTACAACGGTCCACATTGATGCTTTGGAATTGCTCAACTCTCTCCATAGAGGAGCTTTTCACGTTTTTGTGCAATTTAAAACATAACATGGTCTATTCGCATCTTTACCTTACGAAACGTGGCACGAAGGCTCAACTAGAAAGTTAGACTTTTAAGAGCACTAAATAGAGTACAACGGTCCCCATTGATGCTTTGGAATTGCTCAACTCTCTCCATAGAGGAGCTTTTCACGTTTTTGTGCAATTTGAGACATAACTTGGTCTATTCGCATCTTTACCTTACGAAACGTGGCACGAAGACTCAACTAGCAAGTTAGACTTTTAAGAGCACCAAATAAAGTGCGATGGTCCACAATGATGCTTTGGAATTGCTCAACTCTCTCAATAGAGGAGCTTTTCACGTTTTGGAGCAATTTGAGACATAACTTAGTCTATTTGCGTCTTTACCTTACGAAACGTGGCACGAAGGCTCAACTAGCAAGTTAGACTTTTAAGAGCACTAAATATAGTACAACGGCATACATTGATGCTTGGAATTGGTCAACTCTCTCCATAGAGGAGCTTTTCACGTTTTTTGTGCAATTTCAAACATAACTTGGTCTATTCACATATTTACCTTACGAAACGTGGCACGAATGCTCAACTAACAAGTTAGACTTTTCAGAGCACTAAATAGATTACAACGGTCCACATTGATGCTTTAGAATTGCTCAACTCTCTCCATAGAGGAGCTTTTCACGTTTTTGTGGAATTTGAGACATAACTTGGTCTATTCGCATCTTTACCTTACGAAACGTGGCACGAATGCTCAACTAGCAAGTTAGACTTTTAAGAGCACCAAATAAAGTGCAACGGTCCACAATGATGCTTTGGAACTGCTCAACTCTCTGCATAGAGGAGCTTTTCACGTTTTGGAGCAATTTGAGACGTAACTTGGTCTATTCGCGTCTTTACCTTAAGAAACGTGGCACGAAGGCTCAACTAGCAAGTTAGACTTTTAAGAGCACTAAATAGAGTACAACGGTCCACATCGATGCTTTAGAATTGCTCAACTCTCTCCATAAAGGAGCTTTTCACGTTTTTGTACAATTTCAAACATAACTTGGTCTATTCGCATCTTCAACTTACGAAACGTTGCACGAAGGCTAAACTAGCAAGTTAGACTTCTAAGAACACTAAATAGAGTACAACGGTACACATTGATGCTTTGGAATTGCTCAACTCTCTCCATGGAGGAGCTTGTCACGTTTTTGTGCAATTTAAGACATAACTTGGTCTATTCGCATCTTTACCTTACGATACGTGGCACGAAAGCTCAACTAGCAAGTTATACTTTTAAGAGCACTAAATATAGAACAACGGCATACATTGATGCTTGGAATTGGTCAAATCTCTGCATAGAGTAGCTTTTCACGTTTTTGTGCAATTTCAAACATAACTTGGTCTATTCACATATTTACCTTACGAAACGTGGCACGAAGGCTCAACTAGCAAGTTAGACTTTTAAGAGCACTAAATAGATTACAACGGTCCACATTGATGCTTTAGAATTGCTCAACTCTCTCCATAGAGGAGCTTTTCACGTTTTTGTGCAATTTGAGACATAACTTGGTCTATTCGTATCTTTACCTTACGAAACGTGGCACGAAGGCTCAACTAGAAAGTTAGACTTCTAAGAGCACTTAATAGAGTACAACGGTCGACAATGAAGCTTTGGAATTGCTCAACTCTCTCCATAGAGGAGCTCTTCACGTTTTTGTGCAATTTCAAACATAACTTGGTCTATTCGCATCTTTACCCTACGAAATGTGGCACGAAGGCTCAACTAGCAAGTTAGACTTTTAAGAGCACTAAATATAGTACAACGGCCCATATTGATGCTTTAGAATTGCTCAACTCTCTCCATAGTGGAGCTTTTCACTTTTTTGTGCAATTTCAAACATAACTTAGTCTATTCGCATCTTTACCTTATGAAACGTGGCACGAAGGCTCAACTAGCAAGTTAGACTTTCAAGAGCACTAAATAGAGTACAACGGTCCACATTGATGCTTTGGAATTGCTCAACTCTCTCCATAGAGGAGCTTGTCACGTTTTTGTGCAATTTGAGACATAACTTGGTCTATTCGTATCTTTACCGTACGAAACATGACACGAAGTCTCAACTAGCAAGTTAGACTTTTAGGAGCACTAAATAGAGTAGAACGGTCCACATTGATGCTATGGAATAGCTCAACTCTCTCCATAGAGGAGTTTTCACGTTTTTGTGCAATTTCAAACATAACTTGGTCTATTCGCATCTTTACCTTACGAAACGTGGCACGAAGGCTCAACTAGCAAGTTAGACTTTTAAGAGCACTAAATGGAGTACAACGGTCCACATTGATGCTGTGGAATAGCTCAACTCTCTCCATAGAGTAGCTTTTCACGTTTTTGTGCAATTTCAAACATAACTTGGTCTATTCGCATCTTTACCTTACGAAACGTGGCACGAAGGCTCAACTAGCAAGTTAGACTTTTAAGAGCACTAAATAGAGTACAGCGGCCCACAATGATGCTTTGGAATTGCTCAACTCTCTCCATAGAGGAGCTTTTCACGTTTTTGTGCAATTTCAAACATAACTTGGTCTATTCGAATCTTTACCTTACGAAACGTGGCACGAAGGCTCAACTAGCAAGTTAGACTTTTAAGAGCACTAAATATAGTACAACGGCCCATATTGATGCTTTGGAATTGGTCAACTCTCTCCATAGTGGAGCTTTTCACGTTTTTGTGCAATTTCAAACATAACTTGGTCTATTTGCATCTTTACCTTATGAAACGTGGCACGAAGGCTCAACTAGCAAGTTAGGCTTTCAAGAGCACTAAATAGAGTACAACGGTCCACATTGATGCTTTGGAATTGCTCAACTCTCTCCATAGAGGAGCTTGTCACGTTTTTGTGCTATTTGAGACATAACTTGGTCTATTCGTATCTTTACCTTACGAAACATGGCACAAAGTTTCAACTAGAAAGTTAGACTTTTAAGAGCACTAAATAGAGTACAACGGTCGACAATGATGCTTTGGAATTGCTCAACTCTCTCCATAGAGGAGCTTTTCACGTTTATGTGCAATTTCAAACATAACTTGGTCCATTCGCATCTTTTACCTGCGAAACGTTGCACGAAGGCTAAACTAGCAAGTGAGACTTCTAAGAACACTAAATAGAGTACAACGGTCCACATTGATGCTTTGGAATTGCTCAACTCTCTCCATAGAGGAGCTTGTCACGTTTTTGTGCAATTTGAGACATAACTTGGTCTATTCGTATCTTTACCGTACGAAACATGGCACGAAGTCTCAACTAGCAAGTTAGACTTTTAGGAGCACTAAATAGAGTAGAACGGTCCACATTGATGCTATGGAATAGCTCAACTCTCTCCATAGAGGAGCTTTTCACGTTTTTGTGCAATTTCAAACATAACTTGGTCTATTCGCATCTTAACCTTACGAAACGTGGCACGAAGGCTCAACTAGCAAGTTAGACTTTTAAGAGCACTAAATTGAGTACAACGGTCCACATTGATGCTGTGGAATAGCTCAACTCTCTCCATAGAGTAGCTTTTCACGTTTCTGTGCAATTTCAAACATAACTTGGTCTATTCGCATCTTTACCTTACAAAACGTGGCACGAAGGCTCAACAAGCAAGTTAGACTTTTAAGAGCACTAAATAGAGTACAGCGGCCCACAATGATGCTTTGGAATTGCTCAACTCTCTCCATAGAGGAGCTTTTCACGTTTTTGTGCAATTTGAAACATAACTTGGTCTATTCGCATCTTTACCTTACGAAACGTGGCACGAAGGCTCAACTAGCAAGTTAGATTTTTAAGAGCACTAAATATAGTACAACGGCCCATATTGATGCTTTGGAATTGGTCAACTCTCTCCATAGTGGAGCTTTTCACGTTTTTGTGCAATTTCAAACATAACTTGGTCTATTTGCATCTTTACCTTATGAAACGTGGCACGAAGGCTCAACTAGCAAGTTAGGCTTTCAAGAGCACTAAATAGAGTACAACGGTCCACATTGATGCTTTGGAATTGCTCAACTCTCTCCATAGAGGAGATTGTCACGTTTTTGTGCAATTTCAAACATAACTTGGTCTATTCGCATCTTTACCTTACGAAACGTGGCACGAAGGCTCAACTAGCAAGTTAGACTTTTAAGAGCACTAAATAGAGTACAACGGTCCACAATGATGCTTTGGAATTGCTCAACTCTCTCCATGGAGGAGCTTTTCATGTTTTTGTGCAATTTCAAACATAACTTGGTCTATTCGCATCTTTACCTTACGAAAGGTGGCACGAAGGCTCAACTAGCATGTTAGACTTTTAAGAGCACTAAATATAGCACAACGGCCCACATTGATGCTTTGGAATTGCTCAACTCTCGCCATAGTGGATCTATTCACGTTTATGTGCAATTTCAAACATAACTTGGTCTATTCACATCTTTTACCTGCGAAACGTTGCATGAAGACTAAACTAGCAAGTTAGACTTCTAAGAACACTAAATACAGTACAACGGTCCACATTGATGCTGTGGAATTGCTCAACTCTCTCCATAGAGGAGCTTTTCACGTTTTTGTGCAATTTCAAACATAACTTGGTCTATTCGCATCTTTACCTTATGAAACGTGGCACGAAGGCTCAACTAGCAAGTTAGACTTTCAAGAGCACTAAATAGAGTACAACGGTCCACATTGATGCTTTGGAATTGCTCAACTCTCTCCACAGAGGAGCTTGTCACGTTTTTGTGCAATTTGAGACATAACTTGGTCAATTCGTATCTTTACCTTACGAAACATGGCACGAAGTCTCAACTAGCAAGTTAGACTTTTAAGAGCACTAAATAGAGTACAACGGTCCACAATGATGCTTTGGAATTGCTCAACTCTCTCCATGGAGGAGCTTTTCATGTTTTTGTGCAATTTCAAACATAACTTGGTCTATTCGCATCTTTACCTTACGAAAGGTGGCACGAAGGCTCAACTAGCATGTTAGACTTTTAAGAGCACTAAATATAGCACAACGGCCCACATTGATGCTTTGGAATTGCTCAACTCTCGCCATAGTGGATCTATTCACGTTTATGTGCAATTTCAAACATAACTTGGTCTATTCACATCTTTTACCTCCGAAACGTTGCATGAAGACTAAACTAGCAAGTTAGACTTCTAAGAACACTAAATACAGTACAACGGTCCACATTGATGCTGTGGAATTGCTCAACTCTCTCCATAGAGGAGCTTTTCACGTTTTTGTGCAATTTCAAACATAACTTGGTCTATTCGCATCTTTACCTTATGAAACGTGGCACGAAGGCTCAACTAGCAAGTTAGACTTTCAAGAGCACTAAATAGAGTACAACGGTCCACATTGATGCTTTGGAATTGCTCAACTCTCACAATAGAGGAGCTTGTCACGTTTTTGTGCAATTTGAGACAAAACTTGGTCAATTCGTATCTTTACCTTACGAAACATGGCACGAAGTCTCAACTAGCAAGTTAGACTTTTAAGAGCACTAAATAGAGTACAACGGTCCACAATGATGCTTTGGAATTGCTCAACTCTCTCCATGGAGGAGCTTTTCATGTTTTTGTGCAATTTCAAACATAACTTGGTCTATTCGCATCTTTACCTTACGAAAGGTGGCACGAAGGCTCAACTAGCATGTTAGACTTTTAAGAGCACTAAATATAGCACAACGGCCCACATTGATGCTTTGGAATTGCTCAACTCTCGCCATAGTGGATCTATTCACGTTTATGTGCAATTTCAAACATAACTTGGTCTATTCACATCTTTTACCTGCGAAACGTTGCATGAAGACTAAACTAGCAAGTTAGACTTCTAAGAACACTAAATACAGTACAACGGTCCACATTGATGCTGTGGAATTGCTCAACTCTCTCCATAGAGGAGCTTTTCACGTTTTTGTGCAATTTCAAACATAACTTGGTCTATTCGCATCTTTACCTTATGAAACGTGGCACGAAGGCTCAACTAGCAAGTTAGACTTTCAAGAGCACTAAATAGAGTACAACGGTCCACATTGATGCTTTGGAATTGCTCAACTCTCTCCACAGAGGAGCTTGTCACGTTTTTGTGCAATTTGAGACATAACTTGGTCTATTCGTATCTTTAGCTTACGAAACGTGGCACGAAGGCTCAACTAGCAAGGTAGAATTTTAAGAGCACTAAATAGAGTACAACGGTCCACAATGATGCTTTGGAATTGCTCAACTCTCTCCATAGAGGAGCTTTTCACGTTTTTGTGCAATTTCAAACATAACTTGGTCTATTCGCATGTTTACCTTACGAAACGTGGCACGAAGGCTCAACTAGCAAGTTAGACTTTTAAGAGCACTAAATAGAGTACAACTGTCCACAATGATGCTTTGGAATTGCTCAACTCTCTCCATAGAGGAGCTTTTCACGTTTATGTGCAATTTCAAACATAACTTGGTCTATTCGCATCTTTTACCTGCGAAACGTTGCACGAAGGCTAAACTAGCAAGTGAGACTTCTAAGAACACTAAATGGAGTACAACGGTCCACATTGATGCTGTGGAATAGCTCAACTCTCTCTATAGAGGAGCTTTTCACGTTTTTGTGCAATTTCAAACATAACTTGGTCTATTCGCATCTTTACCTTATGAAACGTGGCACGAAGGCTCAACTAGTAAGTTAGACTTTGAAGAGCACTAAATAGAGTACAACGGTCCACATTGATGCTTTGGAATTGCTCAACTCTCTCCATAGAGGAGCTTTTCACCTTTTTGTGCAATTTCAAACATAACTTGGTCTATTCGCATCTTTACCTTACGAAACGTGGCACGAAGGCTCAACTAGCAAGTTAGACTTTTAATAGCACTAAATATAGTACAACGGCCCACATTGATGCTTTGGAATTGCTCAACTCTCTCCATAGTGGAGCTTTTCACGTTTATGTGCAATTTCAAACATAACTTGCTCTATTCGCATCTTTTACCTGCAAAACGTTGCACGAAGGCTAAACTAGCAAGTGAGACTTCTAAGAACACTAAATAGAGTACAACGGTCCACATTGATGCTGTGGAATAGCTCAACTCTCTCTATAGAGGAGCTTTTCACGTTTTTGTGCAATTTCAAACATAACTTGGTCTATTCGCATCTTTACCTTATGAAACGTGGCACGAAGGCTCAACTAGTAAGTTAGACTTTGAAGAGCACTAAATAGAGTACAACGGTCCACATTGATGCTTTGGAATTGCTCAACTCTCTCCATAGAGGAGCTTGTCACGTTTTTGTGCAATTTAAGACATAACTTGGTCTATTCGCATCTTTACCTTACGAAACGTGGCACGAAAGCTCAACTAGCAAGTTATACTTTTAAGAGCACTAAATATAGAACAACGGCATACATTGATGCTTGGAATTGGTCAAATCTCTGCATAGAGATGATTTTCACGTTTTTGTGCAATTTCAAACATAACTTGGTCTATTCACATATTTACCTTACGAAACGTGGCACGAAGGCTCAACTAGCAAGTTAGACTTTTAAGAGCACTAAATAGATTACAACGGTCCACATTGATGCTTTAGACTTGCTCAACTCTCTCCATAGAGGAGCTTTTCACGTTTTTGTGCAATTTGAGACATAACTTGGTCTATTCGTATCTTTACCTTACGAAACGTGGCACGAAGGCTCAACTAGAAAGTTAGACTTTTAAGAGCACTTAATAGAGTACAACGGTCGACAATGAAGCTTTGGAATTGCTCAACTCTCTCCATAGAGGAGCTCTTCACGTTTTTGTGCAATTTCAAACATAACTTGGTCTATTCGCATCTTTACCTTACGAAATGTGGCACGAAGGCTCAACTAGCAAGTTAGACTTTTAAGAGCACTAAATATAGTACAACGGCCCATATTGATGCTTTAGAATTGCTCAACTCTCTCCATAGTGGAGCTTTTCACTTTTTTGTGCAATTTCAAACATAACTTAGTCTATTCGCATCTTTACCTTATGAAACGTGGCACGAAGGCTCAACTAGCAAGTTAGACTTTCAAGAGCACTAAATAGAGTACAACGGTCCACATTGATGCTTTGGAATTGCTCAACTCTCTCCACAGAGGAGCTTGTCACGTTTTTGTGCAATTTGAGACATAACTTGGTCTATTCGTATCTTTACCGTACGAAACATGGCACGAAGTCTCAACTAGCAAGTTAGACTTTTAGGAGCACTAAATAGAGTAGAACGGTCCACATTGATGCTATGGAATAGCTCAACTCTCTCCATAGAGGAGTTTTCACGTTTTTGTGCAATTTCAAACATAACTTGGTCTATTCGCATCTTTACCTTACGAAACGTGGCACGAAGGCTCAAATAGCAAGTTAGACTTTTAAGAGCACTAAATAGAGTACAACGGTCCACATTGATGCTGTGGAATAGCTCAACTCTCTCCATAGAGTAGCTTTTCACGTTTTTGTGCAATTTCAAACATAACTTGGTCTATTCGCATCTTTACCTTACGAAACGTGGCACGAAGGCTCAACTAGCAAGTTAGACTTTTAAGAGCACTAAATAGAGTACAGCGGCCCACAATGATGCTTTGGAATTGCTCAACTCTCTCCATAGAGGAGCTTTTCACGTTTATGTGCAATTTCAAACATAACTTGGTCTATTCGAATCTTTACCTTACGAAACGTGGCACGAAGGCTCAACTAGCAAGTTAGACTTTTAAGAGCACTAAATATAGTACAACGGCCCATATTGATGCTTTGGAATTGGTCAACTCTCTCCATAGTGGAGCTTTTCACGTTTTTGTGCAATTTCAAACATAACTTGGTCTATTTGCATCTTTACCTTATGAAACGTGGCACGAAGGCTCAACTAGCAAGTTAGGCTTTCAAGAGCACTAAATAGAGTACAACGGTCCACATTGATGCTTTGGAATTGCTCAACTCTCTCCATAGAGGAGCTTGTCACGTTTTTGTGCAATTTCAAACATAACTTGGTCTATTCGCATCTTTACCTTACGAAACGTGGCACGAAGGCTCAACTAGCAAGTTAGACTTTTAAGAGCACTAAATAGAGTACAACGGTCCACAATGATGCTTTGGAATTGCTCAACTCTCTCCATAGAGGAGCTTTTCACGTTTATGTGCAATTTCAAACATAACTTGGTCTATTCGCATCTTTTACCTGCGAAACGTTGCACAAAGGCTAAACTAGCAAGTGAGACTTCTAAGAACACTAAATAGAGTACAACGGTCCACATTGATGCTGTGGATTTGCTCAACTCTCTCCATAGAGGAGCTTTTCACGTTTTTGTGCAATTTCAAACATAACTTGGTCTATTCGCATCTTTACCTTATGAAACGTGGCACGAAGGCTCAACTAGCAAGTTAGACTTTCAAGAGCACTAAATAGAGTACAACGGTCCACATTGATGTTTTGGAATTGCTCAACTCTCTCCATAGAGGAGCTTGTCACGTTTTTGTGCAATTTGAGACAAAACTTGGTCAATTCGTATCTTTACCTTACGAAACATGGCACGAAGTCTCAACTAGCAAGTTAGACTTTTAAGAGCACTAAATAGAGTACAACGGTCCACAATGATGCTTTGGAATTTCTCAACTCTCTCCATGGAGGAGCTTTTCATGTTTTTGTGCAATTTCAAACATAACTTGGTCTATTCGCATCTTTACCTTACGAAAGGTGGCACGAAGGCTCAACTAGCATGTTAGACTTTTAAGAGCACTAAATATAGCACAACGGCCCACATTGATGCTTTGGAATTGCTCAACTCTCGCCATAGTGGATCTATTCACGTTTATGTGCAATTTCAAACATAACTTGGTCTATTCACATCTTTTACCTGCGAAACGTTGCATGAAGACTAAACTAGCAAGTTAGACTTCTAAGAACACTAAATACAGTACAACGGTCCACATTGATGCTGTGGAATTGCTCAACTCTCTCCATAGAGGAGCTTTTCACGTTTTTGTGCAATTTCAAACATAACTTGGTCTATTCGCATCTTTACCTTATGAAACGTGGCACGAAGGCTCAACTAGCAAGTTAGACTTTCAAGAGCACTAAATAGAGTACAACGGTCCACATTGATGCTTTGGAATTGCTCAACTCTCTCCACAGAGGAGCTTGTCACGTTTTTGTGCAATTTGAGACATAACTTGGTCTATTCGTATCTTTAGCTTACGAAACGTGGCACGAAGGCTCAACTAGCAAGGTAGAATTTTAAGAGCACTAAATAGAGTACAACGGTCCACAATGATGCTTTGGAATTGCTCAACTCTCTCCATAGAGGAGCTTTTCACGTTTTTGTGCAATTTCAAACATAACTTGGTCTATTCGCATGTTTACCTTACGAAACGTGGCACGAAGGCTCAACTAGCAAGTTAGACTTTTAAGAGCACTAAATAGAGTACAACTGTCCACAATGATGCTTTGGAATTGCTCAACTCTCTCCATAGAGGAGCTTTTCATGTTTATGTGCAATTTCAAACATAACTTGGTCTATTCGCATCTTTTACCTGCGAAACGTTGCACGAAGGCTAAACTAGCAAGTGAGACTTCTAAGAACACTAAATAGAGTACAACGGTCCACATTGATGCTGTGGAATAGCTCAAATCTCTCTATAGAGGAGCTTTTCACGTTTTTGTGCAATTTCAAACATAACTTGGTCTATTCGCATCTTTACCTTATGAAACGTGGCACGAAGGCTCAACTAGTAAGTTAGACTTTGAAGAGCACTAAATGGAGTACAACGGTCCACATTGATGCTTTGGAATTGCTCAACTCTCTCCATAGAGGAGCTTTTCACCTTTTTGTGCAATTTCAAACATAACTTGGTCTATTCGCATCTTTACCTTACGAAACGTGGCACGAAGGCTCAACTAGCAAGTTAGACTTTTAATAGCACTAAATATAGTACAACGGCCCACATTGATGCTTTGGAATTGCTCAACTCTCTCCATAGTGGAGCTTTTCACGTTTATGTGTAATTTCAAACATAACTAGGTCTATTCGCATCTTTTACCTGCGAAACGTTGCACGAAGGCTAAACTAGAAAGTTAGAGTTCTTAGAACACTAAATAAAGTACAACGGTCCACATTGATGCTGTCGAATTGCTCAACTCTCTCCATAGAGGAGCTTTTCACGTTTTTGTGCAATTTCAAACATAACTTGGTCTATTCGCATCTTTACCTTACGAAACGTGGCACGAAGGCTCAACTAGCAAGTTAGACTTTTAAGAGCACTAACATATTTATGCTTTGGAATTGCTCAACTCTCTCCATAGTGGAGCTTTTCACGTTTTTGTGCAATTTCAAACATAACTTGGTCTATTCGCATCTTTACCTTATGAAACGTGGCACGAAGGCTCAACTAGCAAGTTAGACTTTCAAGAGCACTAAATAGAGTACAACGGTCCACATTGATGCTTTGGAATTGCTCAACTCTCTACATAGAGGAGCTTGTCACGTTTTTGTGTAATTTCAAACATAACTTGGTCTATTCGCATCTTTACCTTACGAAACGTGGCACGAAGTCTCAACTAGCAAGTTAGACTTTTAATAGCACTAAATATAGTACAACGGCCCAAATTGATGCTTTGGAATTGCTCAACTCTCTCCATAGTGGAGCTTTTCACGTTCATGTGTAATTTGAAACATAACTTGGTCTATTCGCATGTTTTACCTGCGAAACGTTGCACGAAGGATAAACTAGAAAGTTAGACTTCTAAGAACACTAAATAGAGTACAACGGTCCACATTGATGCTGTCGAAGTGCTCAACTCTCACCATAGAGGAGCTTTTCACGTTTTTGTGCAATTTCAAACATAACTTGGTCTATTCGCATCTTTACCTTACGAAACGTGGCACGAATGCTCAACTAGCAAGTTAGACTTTTAAGACCACTAAATATAGTACAACGGCCCATATTGATGCTTTGGATTTGCTCAACACTCTCCATAGTGGAGCTTTTCACGTTTTTGTGCAATTTCAAGCATAACTTGGTCTATTCGCATCTTTACCTTATGAAACGTGGCACGAAAGCTCAACTAGCAAGTTAGACTTTCAAGAGCACTAAATAGAGTACAACGGTCCACATTGATGCTTTGGAATTGCTCAACTCTCTCCATGGAGGAGCTTGTCACGTTTTTGTGTAATTTCAAACATAACTTGGTCTATTCGCATCTTTACCTTACGAAACGTGGCACGAATGCTCAACTAGCAAGTTAGACTTTTAAGAGCATTAAATATTGTACAACGGCCCACATTGAAGCTTTGGAATTGCTCAACTCTCTCCATTGTGGAGCTTTTCACGTTTATGTGCAATTTCAAACATAACTTGGTCTATTCGCATCTTTTACCTTCGAAACGTTGCACGAACGCTAAACTAGAAAATTAGACTTCTAAGAACACTAAATAGAGTACAACGGTCCACATTGATGTTGTGGAATAGCTCAACTCTCTCCATGGATGAGCTTTTCACGTTTTTGTGCAATTTCAAACATAACTTGGCCTATTCGCATCTTTACCTTACGAAACGTGGCACGAAGGCTCAACTAGCAAGTTAGACTTTTAAGAGCACTAAATAGAGTACAACGGTCCACAATGATGCTTTGGAATTGCTCAGCTCTCTCCATAGAGGAGCTTTTCACGTTTTTGTGCAATTTCAAACATAACTTGTTCTATTGGCATCTTTACCTTACGAAACGTGGCACGAAGGCTCAACTAGCAAGTTAGACTTTTAAGAGCACTAAATATAGTACAACGGCCCATATTGATGCTTTGGAATTGCTCAACTCTCTACATAGAGGAGCTTGTCACGTTTTTGTGTAATTTCAAACATAACTTGGTCTATTCGCATCTTTACCTTACGAAACGTGGCACGAAGGCTCAACTAGCAAGTTAGACTTTTAAGAGCACTAAATAGAGTACAACGGTCCACAATGATGCTTTGGAATTGCTCAGCTCTCTCCATAGAGGAGCTTTTCACGTTTTTGTGCAATTTCAAACATAACTTGTTCTATTGGCATCTTTACCTTACGAAACGTGGCACGAAGGCTCAACTAGCAAGTTAGACTTTTAAGAGCACTAAATATAGTACAACGGCCCATATTGATGCTTTGGAATTGCTCAACTCTCTCCATAGTGGAGCTTTTCACGTTTTTGTGCAATTTCAAACATAACTTGGTCTATTCGCATCTTTACCTTATGAAACGTGGTACGAAGGCTCAACTAGCAAGTTAGACTTTCAAGAGCACTAAATAGAGTACAGCGGTCCACAATGATGCTTTGGAATTGCTGAACTCTCTCCATAGAGGAGCTTTTCACGTTTATGTGCAATTTCAAACATAACTTGGTCTATTCGCATCTTTTACCTGCGAAACGTTGCACGAAGGCTAAACTAGCAAGTGAGACTTCTAAGAACACTAAATAGAGTACAACGGTCCACATTGATGCTGTGGAATAGCTCAACTCTCTCTATAGAGGAGCTTTTCACGTTTTTGTGCAATTTCAAACATAACTTGGTCTATTCGCATCTTTACCTTATGAAACGTGGCACGAAGGCTCAACTAGTAAGTTAGACTTTGAAGAGCACTAAATAGAGTACAACGGTCCACATTGATGCTTTGGAATTGCTCAACTCTCTCCATAGAGGAGCTTTTCACCTTTTTGTGCAATTTCAAACATAACTTGGTCTATTCGCATCTTTACCTTACGAAACGTGGCACGAAGGCTCAACTAGCAAGTTAGACTTTTAATAGCACTAAATATAGTACAACGGCCCATATTGATGCTTTGGAATTGCTCAACTCTCTCCATAGTGGAGCTTTTCACGTTTATGTGTAATTTCAAACATAACTTGGTCTATTCGCATCTTTTACCTGCGAAACGTTGCACGAAGGCTAAACTAGAAAGTTAGAGTTCTAAGAACACTAAATAAAGTACAACGGTCCACATTGATGCTGTCGAATTGCTCAACTCTCTCCATAGAGGAGCTTTTCACATTTTTGTGCAATTTCAAACATAACTTGGTCTATTCGCATCTTTACCTTACGAAACGTGGCACGAAGGCTCAACTAGCAAGTTAGACTTTTAAGAGCACTAACATATTTATGCTTTGGAATTGCTCAACTCTCTCCATAGTGGAGCTTTTCACGTTTTTGTGCAATTTCAAACATAACTTGGTCTATTCGCATCTTTACCTTATGAAACGTGGCACGAAGGCTCAACTAGCAAGTTAGACTTTCAAGAGCACTAAATAGAGTACAACGGTCCACATTGATGCTTTGGAATTGCTCAACTCTCTACATAGAGGAGCTTGTCACGTTTTTGTGTAATTTCAAACATAACTTGGTCTATTCGCATCTTTACCTTACGAAACGTGGCACGAAGTCTCAACTAGCAAGTTAGACTTTTAATAGCACTAAATATAGTACAACGGCCCAAATTGATGCTTTGGAATTGCTCAACTCTCTCCATAGTGGAGCTTTTCACGTTCATGTGTAATTTGAAACATAACTTGGTCTATTCGCATGTTTTACCTGCGAAACGTTGCACGAAGGATAAACTAGAAAGTTAGACTTCTAAGAACACTAAATAGAGTACAACGGTCCACATTGATGCTGTCGAAGTGCTCAACTCTCACCATAGAGGAGCTTTTCACGTTTTTGTGCAATTTCAAACATAACTTGGTCTATTCGCATCTTTACCTTACGAAACGTGGCACGAATGCTCAACTAGCAAGTTAGACTTTTAAGACCACTAAATATAGTACAACGGCCCATATTGATGCTTTGGATTTGCTCAACACTCTCCATAGTGGAGCTTTTCACGTTTTTGTGCAATTTCAAGCATAACTTGGTCTATTCGCATCTTTACCTTATGAAACGTGGCACGAAAGCTCAACTAGCAAGTTAGACTTTCAAGAGCACTAAATAGAGTACAACGGTCCACATTGATGCTTTGGAATTGCTCAACTCTCTCCATGGAGGAGCTTGTCACGTTTTTGTGTAATTTCAAACATAACTTGGTCTATTCGCATCTTTACCTTACGAAACGTGGCACGAATGCTCAACTAGCAAGTTAGACTTTTAAGAGCATTAAATATTGTACAACGGCCCACATTGAAGCTTTGGAATTGCTCAACTCTCTCCATTGTGGAGCTTTTCACGTTTATGTGCAATTTCAAACATAACTTGGTCTATTCGCATCTTTTACCTTCGAAACGTTGCACGAACGCTAAACTAGAAAATTAGACTTCTAAGAACACTAAATAGAGTACAACGGTCCACATTGATGCTGTGGAATAGCTCAACTCTCTCCATGGATGAGCTTTTCACGTTTTTGTGCAATTTCAAACATAACTTGGCCTATTCGCATCTTTACCTTACGAAACGTGGCACGAAGGCTCAACTAGCAAGTTAGACTTTTAAGAGCACTAAATAGAGTACAACGGTCCACAATGATGCTTTGGAATTGCTCAGCTCTCTCCATAGAGGAGCTTTTCACGTTTTTGTGCAATTTCAAACATAACTTGTTCTATTGGCATCTTTACCTTACGAAACGTGGCACGAAGGCTCAACTAGCAAGTTAGACTTTTAAGAGCACTAAATATAGTACAACGGCCCATATTGATGCTTTGGAATTGCTCAACTCTCTACATAGAGGAGCTTGTCACGTTTTTGTGTAATTTCAAACATAACTTGGTCTATTCGCATCTTTACCTTACGAAACGTGGCACGAAGGCTCAACTAGCAAGTTAGACTTTTAAGAGCACTAAATAGAGTACAACGGTCCACAATGATGCTTTGGAATTGCTCAGCTCTCTCCATAGAGGAGCTTTTCACGTTTTTGTGCAATTTCAAACATAACTTGTTCTATTGGCATCTTTACCTTACGAAACGTGGCACGAAGGCTCAACTAGCAAGTTAGACTTTTAAGAGCACTAAATATAGTACAACGGCCCATATTGATGCTTTGGAATTGCTCAACTCTCTCCATAGTGGAGCTTTTCACGTTTTTGTGCAATTTCAAACATAACTTGGTCTATTCGCATCTTTACCTTATGAAACGTGGTACGAAGGCTCAACTAGCAAGTTAGACTTTCAAGAGCACTAAATAGAGTACAGCGGTCCACAATGATGCTTTGGAATTGCTGAACTCTCTCCATAGAGGAGCTTTTCACGTTTATGTGCAATTTCAAACATAACTTGGTCTATTCGCATCTTTTACCTGCGAAACGTTGCACGAAGGCTAAACTAGCAAGTGAGACTTCTAAGAACACTAAATAGAGTACAACGGTCCACATTGATGCTGTGGAATAGCTCAACTCTCTCTATAGAGGAGCTTTTCACGTTTTTGTGCAATTTCAAACATAACTTGGTCTATTCGCATCTTTACCTTATGAAACGTGGCACGAAGGCTCAACTAGTAAGTTAGACTTTGAAGAGCACTAAATAGAGTACAACGGTCCACATTGATGCTTTGGAATTGCTCAACTCTCTCCATAGAGGAGCTTTTCACCTTTTTGTGCAATTTCAAACATAACTTGGTCTATTCGCATCTTTACCTTACGAAACGTGGCACGAAGGCTCAACTAGCAAGTTAGACTTTTAATAGCACTAAATATAGTACAACGGCCCACATTGATGCTTTGGAATTGCTCAACTCTCTCCATAGTGGAGCTTTTCACGTTTATGTGTAATTTCAAACATAACTTGGTCTATTCGCATCTTTTACCTGCGAAACGTTGCACGAAGGCTAAACTAGAAAGTTAGAGTTCTAAGAACACTAAATAAAGTACAACGGTCCACATTGATGCTGTCGAATTGCTCAACTCTCTCCATAGAGGAGCTTTTCACATTTTTGTGCAATTTCAAACATAACTTGGTCTATTCGCATCTTTACCTTACGAAACGTGGCACGAAGGCTCAACTAGCAAGTTAGACTTTTAAGAGCACTAACATATTTATGCTTTGGAATTGCTCAACTCTCTCCATAGTGGAGCTTTTCACGTTTTTGTGCAATTTCAAACATAACTTGGTCTATTCGCATCTTTACCTTATGAAACGTGGCACGAAGGCTCAACTAGCAAGTTAGACTTTCAAGAGCACTAAATAGAGTACAACGGTCCACATTGATGCTTTGGAATTGCTCAACTCTCTACATAGAGGAGCTTGTCACGTTTTTGTGTAATTTCAAACATAACTTGGTCTATTCGCATCTTTACCTTACGAAACGTGGCACGAAGTCTCAACTAGCAAGTTAGACTTTTAATAGCACTAAATATAGTACAACAGCCCAAATTGATGCTTTGGAATTGCTCAACTCTCTCCATGGAGGAGCTTGTCACGTTTATGTGTAATTTCAAACATAACTTGGTCTATTCGCATCTTTACCTTACAAAACGTGGCACGAAGGCTCAACTAGCAAGTTAGACTTTTAAGAGCACTAAATATAGTACAACGGCCCATATTGATGCTTTGGAATTGCTCAACTCTCTCCATAGTGGAGCTTTTCACGTTTTTGTGCAATTTCAAACATAACTTGGTCTATTCGCATCTTTACCTTATGAAACGTGGTACGAAGGCTCAACTAGCAAGTTAGACTTTCAAGAGCACTAAATAGAGTACAGCGGTCCACAATGATGCTTTGGAATTGCTGAACTCTCTCCATAGAGGAGCTTTTCACGTTTTTGTGCAATTTCAAACATAACTTGGTCTATTCGCATCTTTACCTTACGAAACGTGGCACGAAGGCTCAACTAGCAAGTTAGATTTTTAAGAGCACTAGATATAGTACAACGGCCCATATTGATGCTTTGGAATTGCTCAACTCTGTCCATAGTGGAGCTTTTCACGTTTTTGTGCAATTTCAAACATAACTTGGTCTATTCGCATCCTTACCTTATGAAACGTGGCACGAAGGCTCAACTAGCAAGTTAGACTTTCAAGAGCACTAAATAGAGTACAATGGTCGACATTGATGCTTTGGAATTGCTCAACTCTCTCCATGGAGGAGCTTGTCACGTTTTTGTGCAATTTGAGACATAACTTGGTCTATTCGTATCTTTACCTTACGAAACATGGCACAAAGTCTCAACTAGAAAGTTAGACTTTTAAGAGCACTAAATAGAGTACAACGGTCGACTATGATGCTTTGGAATTGCTCAACTCTCTCCATAGAGGAGCTTTTCACGTTTTTGTGCAATTTCAAACATAACTTGGTCTATTCGCATCTTTACCTTACGAAACGTGGCACGAAGGCTCAACTAGCAAGTTAGACTTCTAAGAGCACTAGATAGAGTACAACGGTCCACAATGATGCTTTGGAATTGCTTAACTCTCTCCATAGAGGAGCTTTTCACGTTTATGTGCAATTTCAAACATAACTTGGTCTATTCGCATCTTTTACCTGCGAAACGTTGCACGAAGGCTAAACTAGCAAGTGGGACTTCTAAGAACACTAAATAGAGTACAACGGTCCACATTGATGCTGTGGAATAGCTCAACTCTCTCCATAGAGGAGCTTTTCACGTTTTTGTGCAATTTCAAACATAACTTGGTCTATTCGCATCTTTACCTTACGAAACGTGGCACGAAGGCTCAACTAGCAAGTTAGACTTTTAAGAGCACTAAATAGAGTACAGCGGTCCACAATGATGCTTTGGAATTGCTCAACTCTATCCATAGAGGAGCTTTTCACGTTTTTGTGCAATTTCAAACATAACTTGGTCTATTCGTATCTTTACCTTACGAAACGTGGCACGAAGGCTCAACTAGCAAGTTAGACTTTTAAGAGCACCAAATATAGTACAACGGCCCATATTGATGCTTTGGAATTGCTCAACTCTCTCCATAGTGGAGCTTTTCACGTTTTTGTGCAATTTCAAACATAACTTGGTCTATTCGCATCTTTACCTTACGAAACGTGGCACGAAGGCTCAACTAGCAAGTTAGACTTTTAAGAGCACTAAATATAGTACAACGGCCCATATTATGCTTTGGAATTGCTCAACTCTCTCCATAGTGGAGCTTTTCACGTTTTTGTGCAATTTCAAACATAACTTGGTCTATTCGCATCTTTACCTTATGAAACGTGGCACGAAGGCTCAACTAGCAAGTTAGACTTTCAAGAGCACTAAATAGAGTACAACGGTCCACATTGATGCTTTGGAATTGCTCAACTCTCTCCATGGAGGAGCTTGTCACGTTTTTGTGCAATTTGAGACATAACTTGGTCTATTCGTATCTTTACCTTACGAAACATGGCACAAAGTCTCAACTAGAAAGTTAGACTTTTAAGAGCACTAAATAGAGTACAATGGTCGACAATGATGCTTTGGAATTGCTCAACTCTCTCCATAGAGGAGCTTTTCACGTTTTTGTGCAATTTCAAACATAACTCGGTCTATTCGCATCTTTACCTTACGAAACGTGGCACGAAGGCTCAACTAGCAAGTTAGACTTCTAAGAGCACTAAATAGAGTACAACGGTCCACAATGATGCTTTGGAATTGCTCAACTCTCTCCATAGAGGAGCTTTTCACGTTTATGTGGAATTTCAAACATAACTTGGTCTATTCGCATCTACTAATTGTAACATTAGAAAGGAAAGATAAATGATACCCTTCTGACATTAAACTTTAAACTGAAATTAAATTTCGTCTAATATCCGGAACATAAAGGCAATCATTCAATGTTAAAATCTTATTACATCCAAAATATAAATTAACTATTCCTACTTTAGTAGCTTCTACTATGACTCCTGAAGCAGTTCTCAAAGTGATTTCCCCTTTATTAAGTTTCCTGGTTTCCTAAAACCCCTGCAATGAATTGCAAACATGATTAGTGGCTCCAGAGTCTACAATCTAGGATACAGTAGAATCAACCACTAAACAAGTCTCAATAAATAGAATATTACCCTCAATCTGCTTCTTTGCTAGAAGCTTTGGGCAATCACTTTTCCAGTGCCCTTTCTAGTTGCAATGAAAGCATTTGCCTTTCCCCTTCACAACCTTGCCCTTTTTTTTTTATCTTTGGGCCTTTGGCAGCAGTGGCTTGCTTCTTCTTATTCTTAGGCTTTTTGGGCCCAGAATTAGAAACTTTAACAAAATGGACTTGCTTCTCCTTTCCCATTATCTGCTCAGCGGATTGAAGTTCCTTCATAAGCATTGGAAGAGACATCTCCATCTTGTTCATGTTGAAGTTCAACTTGAACTGGGAGAATGAGCTTGACAAGGTCTCCAAGACCATATCCACCTGCGTTTGTCCATCGATTTCAGCACCAAGATCCAAGGCTTCATAGAGGTACTCCATGACCTTGAGCATATGCTCTCTCACGGGAGTACCCTCGGCCTGCTTGGCGTTCATCAACTTCTTTATCGCTTGCTGCCTTGCAGGACGAGTGGTTTGTTGGAACATTTCCTGCAGACTGAAGATCATGTCTCCAGCTGTCTGCATGCTCTCATGTTGTTTCTGTAAGACTGGCGATAAAGACGCTAAGATATAGCACTTGGCCATGTCATTGGCATTGATCCATTTTTGCCGAGCCAATCTGTCCTCATCTGTTGGGTCAGGGCCCAACTCAGGACAATCCTCGATCAGAACATACTTGTACCCACCTGAGGTGAGCACTATGTCCAAGTTTCGTTTCCAGTCAACATAATTCGGTCCAGATAGTTTGTTTTCATTCAATATGGAAATAAGTGGAGAAAACGACATCTGAAATTTAGAACATTTAAAATGCATCAGATGAATGCTCCAATTATTTAATCTTTTTACATATCTACTAAGTAATAAAAACCCAAACATTTACTAAGTAAATAAAATGTAATAGCGTATCAACCAACAACAATTGCTTGCCTAGTTGACCCAAGTCTAACTCAGTCAAATAAATTCAAGCGTCTAGCCTTTTGGGCCTCTTGAATTTCTTGATCGCTATTTATTTGGCTCATTTGTAGGTTGAGTGTAAACCAAGGTTTAACCTACTGGAACTTGCTCATGTGAAAACTCCATCCCAGAGGGGGGTTGCGCGTGCAACACGAGTAAGCTTTCATACAAGCGTGTCATAAGTTATCAGCTTTCAATTCTACTATTGCAACTAATGGATACTCCATCCCAGAGGGGGGTTGCGCATGCAACACGAGTAAGTACCCATCTACAAATAAGAATCAAAATTTCCACTTGAAATCCTCCCACTAGACCTGGCATATAAACTCCATCCCAGAGGGGGGTTGCGCATGCAACACGAGTAAGTTTATATACCCTAGTGAGGATTAACCTTTGGGAAGCCGTGGGTCATGTCATTAGATATAACCCTCTCCCACGCAATAATTTATTATTAGGGTTTTTCTGGTTGAAGATTACCTTAGATCCTAGTGGCTCGAATCAACCTTTAATCGTTAACCAATTATGTAATTCCACGTGATTAAACTCATAATTATTCCCAATAGTTAATTAGGTGATTAACCTAAATCTTTAATCTATTAAATTATGCCACGAAAGTTCATCTAATCATGTAATTACATGTAGCTTATTAGATGTCGAAAGGTGATTCCTAATAAGCCCAGTGCCAAGGCTTGTCTATATGCCAATTTAATCATACATCCATTCACATAAGTAAAAGCATAATTGAATAAAGCAAAATAAACAAACATAATAAACACATATGATACTGTATCTAAGCTGGTCTTCATGATGTCCAACATGCAGATATCCATCTCCAATCGTGACTCGAAGACTAGGGAGAAACCCTAGCCGTGGGCCGTGAGTCTGCTTCACTTTCGGGAATTTTCTTTGTGTCGAACTCCATCACGAACCTGCGTTCGTGACTTCCAGAGGCTATCCAGGGGTGTCCCTAGTCCAAAAATATTTTGGTTACCCAAAAAATTGAGGTACAACCCGAAATACCCCTTAGGAACACTCCAAGCACAAATCTGGAAAATCTGTCGCGCACACAACTTGTCTTGGCTGCTGCAATTTTTCAGCTGTGTTTCTTCGCGATTTATTCATGCTTTTCTATTCATAACATCACTAAGTACTAGTACAAAAATCCTATGCCTTGGGGAAGGCTTACAAGTGATTCTAATGAATTTACAAAGCATGGAAACTACAAATCTGAAAGAAAAAAAACAGCTTTACAAAAAATATCCCATAGACTCTAAACGCGAGCCTATGGGTTACAACCCAAAACAATAAAATTAAATAAATTAATACCAGCTTAGTACAGTATCTCAAGGCTGCAAAACAAGTGTTAGTGGCATCCAAAAATTCACAAAATCAATCGCACACCCTAGGCACCAATCTAGAGCGCAATTATTTTTCTTATGAATCTTTGTGTTAATCTTGACTTAATACATACTAAGTTTGCTCCGATACCATTTGTTGGTTGCTAAAACTAATTTTAGACACGCAGCGGAAGCTAACTAGGATCGTCTTAGCATAGGTATAAATCAAAATTTAACAAACGATGCCCTACGGCCATAGCGTGTTTTTGCCTAACATGCTTCTAAAAATTTATTTGATCTCAAATATTATTTTAACACGTTAATCGAACACGTAAGATCAAGTTTTAATATTTGTAAATAATCCTAGCATACTTCTAGTTTTATATCCTAACAATTATTAAAACAAGATCAAGCACACACAACATGGCATCAAGAAAGTTAGGGATTAACCAACCTCCTCAAAATCGAGGTCCTAAGCTTTCGTCTTTTCTTGAATGCACGAACCACGGGCTTGATCTCTACCAACTTGGAATGCCTACGTCGTTTCCTTGGTATTCCCCTTAATCTCCTTGCGAACGTGCAAAGCAAAGAATCACCGATTGGTGGTGAACCAAAAATCAACTATACGGCCATCACTTTTTTTAAACTCAATACTTTGTTTTTCTTTGTATTTAATAGGACACTGTTGTGCCGCAATTGTGCTGCCTAAGAATTGAGTAAATCGTGGAGCACATGTTGTATTTATATAAAAATAATAGAGTCCCTATTAGGTTTAGTTTTACTAATCCAATGGGAATTAGGAAAACCAATAAAGGAGACCTTGTCAACTACTTATAATTGACGCCTCTTTTATTTCTCATTGGGCTGTCCATGTTTTTGCAATGCAAAGCATGCTTGGCCCAATACTTCAAGAATTCAAGGCTCAAATATTATTTTGATCCTTAGTCCATTCTTGACTTTAATTTTGATTATGTAAAATATTTATTTTACAATCCAAATCAAAATTTCGAGACTTATTATTTTATCATAAATACACTTACAAGAATTTTGTATATCTTAACAAAAATAATTTCATCTTAGGGTTATCTTTGGAAATCCAAAACCCAATAAAATTATATCTATTTGTCATACAAATTCTATTCTTGTAAATATCCCAATGACCGTTGTGATATGGTGAAATTTTCCGATCTTCCTTTAATAGGACGAGAGACTAAAATGAGGCTACCAAGGGGACTCCGCAGGACATACAAATCTAGGCTCCCAAAATATTATTCTTTACCGCCAAGCCCTATGACTAGGAATAATATTTCAATCCAATGTTCGTCTGACACCACCTGAACTATGGATGAACTCCCAGAGATGTACGATACTTACATCGAGGCTTTTCCTTATTAGAAACCTGTCCCTGACCTGTGAGATGTGTACGAATATATCCTCCATGCAACACCCGGTAAGTTGAAGTGAGAGTTTGTGTTCTATCAAACACTCCAAAGTCCATATTTCCCCTGAGTTCTCAGTTCCCTTATATCTATCCACTAAGCGTATTAGATTGATCCGTCGATCAATCTAGATGCTAACGCTTGATCCATAAGGATCACTCTGCAAAGTTTCTGGGTAGATTAATTTGAACCTCTCAGGTGGGTGCTTACACTTCCATATCCCGAAAGTACATGAATGGCTATTTTGTAGGTATGCTCCCACACCCTAGTGGCATACATCCAATCCATCGAGTATATTGACAATAGTGTGTGTCTCACTCATTGATGAATCAAAACGCACACGCTATAAGTATGAAAGTATTGACCTACTCAAGCTTAAGAGATATCGTACTCTCACAGCTATAGGATGAACAACTCATTGATAGTACTTTTCTGGTTGTTCTTTCCTATGTAAGTCCGTCAATGTATGTTTCCTTACATACATCAGTGCACCAATCCGAGACTCCTCTCGAGTGATCAAGACAAACCACTCCCCTATTTGGAGATGTCCATGCACTACAACCTATATCAACAAAGTGCCTAACTTTGTTAATCTGGTTGTGACTAATTTATTTCGGATGTAATAGTGAATCTTGTGTCTGTCTATACTCACACATAAAGTGTATCTGAGTATCCAAGATTACTATAAATAACATCTCTAGACATTGATGGAACATTCATACATAAATGAAAAGACATCTAATACACATAATGCAATATTAAATATTCATCAATAAACCTCAGAACTGTCATACATGGTATGTTTTTAGGACATAATCCCAACAGCTCGAAGGCTCAACTAGCAAGTTATACTTTTAAGAGCACTAAATAGAGTACATCAGTCCACGTTGATGCTTTGGAATTGCTCAACTCTCTCCATAGCACGTTTTTTTGCAATTTCAAACATAACTTGGTCCATTCGCATCTTTACCTTACAAAACGTGGCACGAAGGCTCTACTAGAAAGTTAGACTTTTAAGAGCACCAAATAGAGTGCAACGGTCCGCATTGATGCTTTCGAATTGCTCAACTCTCTCCATAGAGGAGCTTGTCACGTTTTTGTGCAATTTTAGACATAAAATGGTCTATTCACGTCTTTACCTTACGAAACGTGGCTCGAAGGCTCAACTAGCAAGTTAAACTTTTAAGAGCACTAAATAGAGTACAACGGTCCACATTGATGCTTTGGAATTGCTCAACTCTCTCCATAGAGCAGCTTTTCACGTTTTTGTGCAATTTCAAACATAACTTGGTCTATTCGCGTCTTTACCTTACGAAACGTGGCACGAAGGCTCAACTAGCAACTTAGAATTTTAAGAGCACTAAATAGAATACAACGGTCCACATTGATGCTTTGGAATTGCTCAACTCTCTCCATAGAGGAGCTTTTCACGTTTTTGTGCAATTTCAAACATAACTTGGTCTATTCGCATCTTTACCTTACGAAACGTGGCAAGAAGGCTCAACTAGAAAGTTAGTCTTTTAAGAGCACTAAATAGAGTACAATGGTCCACATTGATGCTTTGGAATTGCTCAACTCTCTCCATAGAGGAGCTTTTCACGTTTTTGTGCAATTTAAAACATAACTTGGTCCATTCGCATCTTTACCTTACGAAACGTGGCACGAAGGCTCAGCTAGCAAGTTAGACTTTTAAGAGCACCAAATAGAGTGCAACGGTCCACAATGATGCTTTGGAATTGCTCAACTCTCTCCATAGAGGAGCTTTTCACGTTTTGGACCAATTTGAGACATAACTTGGTCGATTCGCGAATTTACCATACGAAACGTGGCACGAAGGCTCAGCTAGCAAGTTAGACTTTTAAGAGCACTAAATAGAGTACAACGGTCCACATCGATGCTTTGGAATTGCTCAACTCTCTCCATAGAGGAGCTTTTCACGTTTTTGTACAATTTCAAACATAACTTGGTCTATTCGCATCTTTAACTTACGAAACGTTGCACGAAGACTCAACTAGCAAGTTAGACTTTTAAGAGCACCAAATAGAGTGCAACGGTCCACAATGATGCTTTCGAATTGCTCAACTCTCTCCATAGAGGAGCTTTTCACGTTTTGTATCAATTTGAGACATAACTTGGTCTATTCGCGTCCTTACCTTACGAAACGTTGCACGAAGGCTCAACTAGCAAGTTAGACTTTTAAGAGCACTAAATAGAGTACTACAGTCCAAATTGATGCTTTGTAATTGCTCCACTCTCTCCATAGAGGAGCTTTTCACGTTTTTGTGCAATTTCAAACATAACATGGTCTATTCGCATCTTTACCGTACGAAACGTGGCACGAGGGCTCAACAAGCAAGTTAGACTTTCAAGAGCACTAAATAGAGTACAAAGGTCCACATTCATGCTTTGGAATTGCTCAACTCTCTCCATAGAGGAGCTTGTCACGTTTTTGTGCAATTTGAGACATAACTTGGTGTATTCGTGTCTTTACCTTACGAAACTTGGCACGAAGGCTCAACTAGCAAGTTATACTTTTAAGAGCACTAAATATAGTACAACGGCCCACATTGATGCTGTGGAATTTCTCAACTCTCTTCCATTGAGGAGCTTTTCACGTTTTTGTGCAATTTCCAACATAAAATGGTCTATTTGGATCTTTACCGTACGAAACGTGGCACGAAGGCTCAACTAGCAAGTTAGACTTTTAAGAGCACTAAATAGAGTACAACAGTTCACATTGATGCTTTGGAATTGCTCAACTCTCTTCATAGAGGAGCTTTTCACGTTTTGGAGCAATTTGAGACATAACTTGGTATATTCGCGTCTTTACCTTACGAAACGTGGCACGAACGCTTAACTAGAAGTTAGACTTTTAAAAGCACTGAATAGAGTACAACGGTCCACATTGATGCTTTGGAATTGCTCAACTCTCTCCATAGAGGAGCTTTTCACGTTTTTGTACAATTTCAAACATAACTTGGTCTATTCGCATCTTTAACCTACGAAACGTTGCACGAAGGCTAAACTAGCAAGTTAGACTTTTAAGAGCACTAAATAGAGTACGACGGTCCACAATGAAGCTTTGGAATTGCTCAACTCTCTCCATAGAGGAGCTTTTCACGTTTTTGTGCAATTTCAAACATAACTTGGTCTACTCGCATCTTTACCTTACGAAACGTGGCACGAAAGCTCAACTAGCAAGTTAGACTTTTAAGAGAACTAAATAGAGTGCAACGGTCCAGAATGATGCTTTGGAATTGGTCAACTCTCTGCATAGAGGAGCTTTTCACGTTTTGGAGTAATTTGAGACATAACTTGGTCTATTCGCGTCTTTACCTTACGAAACGTGGCACGAAGGCTCAACTATCAAGTTAGACTTTTAAGAGCACTAAATAGAATACAACGGTCCACATTGATGCTTTGGAATTGCTCAACTCTCTCCATACAGGAGCTTTTCACGTTTTTGTGCAATTTCAAACATAACTTGGTCTATTCGCATCTTTACCTTACGAAACGTGGCACGAAGGCTCAACTAGCAAGTTTGACTTTCAAGAGCACTAAATAGTGTACAACGGTCCACATTGATGCTTTGGAATTCCTCAACTCTCTCCATAGAGGAGCTTGTCACGTTTTTGTGCAATTTGAGACATAAAATGGTCTATTCGCGTCATTACCTCACGAAACGTGGCTCGAAGGCTCAACTAGCAAGTCATACTTTTAAGAGCACTAAATATAGTACAACGGCCCACATTTATGCTTTGGAATTTCTCAACTCTCTCCATTGAGGTGCTTTTCACGTTTTTGTGCAATTTCCAACATAACATGGTCTATTCGGATCTTTAGCGTACGAAACGTGGCACGAAGGCTCAACTAGCAAGTTAGACCTTTAAGAGCACTAAATAGAGTACAACAGTTCACATTGATGCTTTGGAATTGCTCAACTCTCTTCATAGAGGAGCTTTTCACGTTTTGGAGCAATTTGAGACATAACTTGGTATATTCGCGTCTTTACCTTACGAAACGTGGCACGAACGCTGAACTAGAAGTTAGACTTTTAAAAGCACTGAATAGAGTACAACGGTCCACATCGATGCTTTGGAATTGCTCAACTCTCTCCATAGAGGAGCTTTTCACGTTTTTGTACAATTTCAAACATAACTTGGTCTATTCGCATCTTTAACCTACGAAACGTTGCACGAAGGCTAAACTAGCAAGTTAGACTTTTAAGAGCACTAAATAGAGTACGACGGTCCACAATGAAGCTTTGGAATTGCTCAACTCTCTCCATAGAGGAGCTTTTCACGTTTTTGTGCAATTTCAAACATAACTTGGTCTATTCGCATCTTTTCCTTACGAAACGTGGCACGAAAGCTCAACTAGCAAGTTAGACTTTTAAGAGAACTAAATAGAGTGCAACGGTCCACAATGATGCTTTGGAATTGCTAAACTCTCTGCATAGAGGAGCTTTTCACGTTTTGGAGCAATTTGAGACATAACTTGGTCTATTCGCGTCTTTACCTTACGAAACGTGGCACGAAGGCTCAACTATCAAGTTAGACTTTTAAGAGCACTAAATAGAATACAACGGTCCACATTGATGCTTTGGAATTGCTCAACTCTCTCCATAGAGGAACTTTTCACGTTTTTGTGCAATTTCAAACATAACTTGGTCTATTCGCATCTTTACCTTACGAAACGTGGCACGAAGGCTCAACTAGCAAGTTAGACTTTCAAGAGCACTAAATAGAGTACAACGGTCCACATTGATGCTTTGGAATTGCTCAACTCTCTCCATAGAGGAGCTTGTCACGTTTTTGTGCAATTTGAGACATAAAATGGTCTATTCGCGTCTTTACCTTACGAAACGTGGCTCGAAGGCTCAACTAGCAAGTTATACTTTTAAGAGCACTAAATATAGTACAACGGCCCACATTGACGCTTTGGAATTGCAAAACTCTCTCCATAGAGGTGCTTTTCACGTTTTTGTGTAATTTCAAACATCACATGGTCTATTCGCATCTTTACCTTACGAAACGTGGCACGAAGGCTCAACTAGAAAGTTAGTATTTTAAGAGCACTAAATAGAGTACAACGGTCCACATTGATGCTTTGGAATTGCTCAACTCTCTCCATAGATGAGCTTTTCACGTTTTTGTGCAATTTCAAACTTAACTTGGTCTATTTGCATCTTTACCTTACGAAACGTGGCACGAAGGCTCAACTAGCAAGTTAGACTTTCAAGAGCACTAAATAGAGTACAACGGTCCACATTGATGCTTTGGAATTGCTCAACTCTTTCCATAGAGGAGCTTGTCACGTTTTTGTGCAATTTGAGACATAAAATGGTCTATTCGCGTCATTACCTCACGAAACGTGGCTCGAAGGCTAAACTAGCAAGTCATACTTTTAAGAGCACTAAATATAGTACAACGGCCCACATTGATGCTTTGGAATTTCTCAACTCTCTCCATTGAGGTGCTTTTCACGTTTTTGTGCAATTTCCAACATAACATGGTCTATTCGGATCTTTACCGTACGAAACGTGGCACGAAGGCTCAACTAGCAAGTTAGACTTTTAAGAGCACCAAATAGAGTGCAACGGTCCACAATGATGCTTTGGAATTGCTCAACTCTCTCCATGGAGGAGCTTTTCACGTTTTGGAGCAATTTGAGACATAACTTGGTCGATTCGTGAATTTACCATACGAAACGTGGCACGAAGGCTCAACTAGCAAGTTAGACTTTTAAGAGCACTAAATAGAGTACAATGGTCCACATCGATGCTTTGGAATTGCTCAACTCTCTCCATAGAGGAGCTTTTCACGTTTTTGTACAATTTCAAACATAACTTGGTCTATTCGCATCTTTAACTTACGAAACGTTGCACGAAGGCTCAACTAGCAAGTTAGACTTTTAAGAGCACCAAATAGAGTGCAACGGTCCACAATGATGCTTTCGAATTGCTCAACTCTCTCCATAGAGGAGCTTTTCACGTTTTGTATCAATTTGAGACATAACTTGGTCTATTCGCGTCTTTACCTTACGAAACGTTGCACGAAGGCTCAACTAGCAAGTTAGACTTTTAAGAGCACTAACTAGAGTACTACTGTCCAAATTGATGCTTTGTAATTGCTCAACTCTCTCCATAGAGGAGCTTTTCACGTTTTTGTGCAATTTCAAACATAACATGGTCTATTCGCATCTTTACCGTACGAAACGTGGCACGAGGGCTCAACAAGCAAGTTAGACTTTCAAGAGCACCAAATAGAGTACAAAGGTCCACATTGATGCTTTGGAATTGCTCAACTCTCTCCATAGAGGAGCTTGTCACGTTTTTGTGCAATTTGAGACATAACTTGGTCTATTCGTGTCTTTACCTTACGAAACTTGGAACGAAGGCTCAACTAGCAAGTTATACTTTTAAGAGCACTAAATATAGTACAACGGCCCACATTGATGCTGTGGAATTTCTCAACTCTCTCCATTGAGGAGCTTTTCACGTTTTTGTGCAATTTCCAACATAAAATGGTCTATTCGGATCTTTACCGTACGAAACGTGGCACGAAGGCTCAACTAGCAAGTTAGACTTTTAAGAGCACTAAATAGAGTACAACAGTTCACATTGATGCTTTGGAATTGCTCAACTCTCTTCATAGAGGAGCTTTTCACGTTTTTGAGCAATTTGAGACATAACTTGGTATATTCGCGTCTTTACCTTACGTAACGTGGCATGAACGCTTAACTAGAAGTTAGACTTTTAAAAGCACTGAATAGAGTACAACGGTACACATCGATGCTTTGGAATTGCTCAACTCTCTCCATAGAGGAGCTTTTCACGTTTTTGTACAATTTCAAACATAACTTGGTCTATTAGCATCTTTAACCTACGAAACGTTGCACGAAGGCTAAACTAGCAAGTTAGACTTTTAAGAGCACTAAATAGAGTACGACGGTCCACAATGAAGCTTTGGAATTGCTCAACTCTCTCCATAGAGGAGCTTTTCACATTTTTGTGCAATTTCAAACATAACTTGGTCTATTTGCATCTTTACCTTACGAAACGTGGCACGAAAGCTCAACTAGCAAGTTAGACTTTTAAGAGAGCAAAATAGAGTGCAACGGTCCACAATGATGCTCTAGAATTGCTCAACTCTCTACATAGAGGAGCTTTTCACGTTTTGGAGCAATTTGAGACATAGCTTGGTCTATTCGCGTCTTTACCTTACGAAACGTGGCACGAAGGCTCAACTATCAAGTTAGACTTTTAAGAGCACTAAATAGAATACAACGGTCCACATTGATGCTTTGGAATTCCTCAACTCTCTCCATAGAGGAGCTTGTCACGTTTTTGTGCAATTTGAGACATAAAATGGTCTATTCGCGTCTTTACCTTACTAAACGTGGCTCGAAGGCTCAACTAGCAAGTTATACTTTTAAGAGCACTAAATATAGTACAACGGCCCACATTGATGCTTTGGAATTGCAAAACTCTCTCCATAGAGGTGCTTTTCACGTTTTTGTGTAATTTCAAACATCACATGGTCTATTCGCATCTTTACCTTACGAAACGTGGCACGAAGGCTCAACTAGAAAGTTAGTATTTTAAGAGCACTAAATAGAGTACAACGGTCCACATTGATGCTTTGGAATTGCTCAACTCTCTCCATAGATGAGCTTTTCACGTTTTTGTGCAATTTCAAACTTAACTTGGTCTATTTGCATCTTTACCTTACGAAACGTGGCACGAAGGCTCAACTAGAAAAGTTAGACTTTCAAGAGCACTAAATAGAGTACAACGGTCCACATTGATGCTTTGGAATTGCTCAACTCTCTCCATAGAGGAGCTTGTCACGTTTTTGTGCAATTTGAGACATAAAATGGTCTATTCGCGTCATTACCTCACGAAACGTGGCTCGAAGGCTCAACTAGCAAGTCATACTTTTAAGAGCACTAAATATAGTACAACGGCCCACATTGATGCTTTGGAATTTCTCAACTCTCTCCATTGAGGTGCTTTTCACATTTTTGTGCAATTTCCAACTTAACATGGTCTATTCGGATCTTTACCGTACGAAACGTGGCACGAAGGCTCAACTAGCAAGTTAGACTTTTAAGAGCACTAAATAGAGTACAACAGTTCACATTGATGCTTTGGAATTGCTCAACTCTCATCATAGAGGAGCTTTTCACGTTTTGGAGCAATTTGAGACATAACTTGGTATATTCGCGTCTTTACCTTACTAAATGTGGCACGAGCGCTGAACTAGAAGTTAGACTTTTAAAAGCACTGAATAGAGTACAACGGTCCACATTGATGCTTTGGAATTGCTCAACTCTCTCCATAGAGGAGCTTTTCACGTTTTTGTACAATTTCAAACATAACTTGGTCTATTCGCATCTTTAACCTACGAAACGTTGCACGAAGGCTAAACTAGCAAGTTAGACTTTTAAGAGCACTAAATAGAGTACGACGGTCCACAATGAAGCTTTGGAATTTCTCAACTCTCTCCATAGAGGAGCTTTTCACATTTTTGTGCAATTTCAAACATAACTTGGTCTATTCGCATCTTTTCCTTACGAAACGTGGCACGAAAGCTCAACTAGCAAGTTAGACTTTTAAGAGAACTAAATAGAGTGCAACGGTCCACAATGATGCTTTGGAATTGCTCAACTCTCTGCATAGAGGAGCTTTTCACGTTTTGGAGCAATTTGAGACATAACTTGGTCTATTCGCGTCTTTACCTTACGAAACGTGGCACGAAGGCTCAACTATCAAGTTAGACTTTTAAGAGCACTAAATAGAATACAACGGTCCACATTGATGCTTTGGAATTGCTCAACTCTCTCCATAGAGGAGCTTTTCACGTTTTTGTGCAATTTCAAACATAACTTGGTCTATTCGCATCTTTACCTTACGAAACGTGGCACGAAGGCTCAACTAGCAAGTTAGACTTTCAAGAGCACTAAATAGAGTACAACGGTCCACATTGATGCTTTGGAATTCCTCAACTCTCTCCATAGAGGAGCTTGTCACGTTTTTGTGCAATTTGAGACATAAAATGGTCTATTCGCGTCTTTACCTTACGAAACGTGGCTCGAAGGCTCAACTAGCAAGTTATACTTTTAAGAGCACTAAATATCGTACAACGGCCCACATTGATGCTTTGGAATTGCTCAACTCTCTCCATAGAGGAGCTTTTCACGTTTTTGTGCAATTTCAAACTTAACTTGGTCTATTTGCATCTTTACCTTACGAAACGTGGCACGAAGGCTCAACTAGCAAGTTAGACTTTCAAGAGCACTAAATAGAGTACAACGGTCCACATTGATGCTTTGGAATTCCTCAACTCTCTCCATGGAGGAGCTTGTCACGTTTTTGTGCAATTTGAGACATAAAATGGTCTATTCGCGTCTTTACCTTACGAAACGTGGCTCGAAGGCTCAACTAGAAAGTTAGTATTTTAAGAGCACTAAATAGAGTACAACGGTCCACATTGATGCTTTGGAATTGCTCAACTCTCTCCATAGATGAGCTTTTCACGTGTTTGTGCAATTTCAAACTTAACTTGGTCTATTTGCATCTTTACCTTACGAAACGTGGCACGAAGGCTCAACTAGCAAGTTAGACTTTTAAGAGCACTAAATAGAGTACAACGGTCCACATTGATGCTTTGGAATTGCTCAACTCTCTCCATAGAGGAGCTTGTCACGTTTTTGTGCAATTTGAGACATAAAATGGTCTATTCGCGTCATTACCTCACGAAACGTGGCTCGAAGGCTCAACTAGCAAGTCATACTTTTAAGAGCACTAAATATAGTACAACGGCCCACATTGATGATTTGGAATTTCTCAACTCTCTCCATTGAGGTGCTTTTCACGTTTTTGTGTAATTTCCAACATAACATGGTCTATTCGGATCTTTACCGTACGAAACGTGGCACGAAGGCTCAACTAGCAAGTTAGACTTTTAAGAGCACTAAATAGAGTACAACAGTTCACATTGATGCTTTGGAATTGCTCAACTCTCTTCATAGAGGAGCTTTTCACGTTTTGGAGCAATTTGAGACATAACTTGGTATATTCGCGTCTTTACCTTACGAAACGTGGCACGAACGCTGAACTAGAAGTTAGACTTTTAAAAGCATTGAATAGAGTACAACGGTCCACATCGATGCTTTGGAATTGCTCAACTCTCTCCATAGAGGAGCTTTTCACGTTTTTGTACAATTTCAAACATAACTTGGTCTATTCGCATCTTTAACCTACGAAACGTTGCACGAAGGCTAAACTAGCAAGTTAGACTTTTAAGAGCACTAAATAGAGTACGACGGTCCACAATGAAGCTTTGGAATTGCTCAACTCTCTCCATAGAGGAGCTTTTCACGTTTTTGTGCAATTTCAAACATAACTTGGTCTATTCGCATCTTTTCTTTACGAAACGTGGCACGAAAGCTCAACTAGCAAGTTAGACTTTTAAGAGAACTAAATAGAGTGCAACGGTCCACAATGATGCTTTGGAATTGCTCAACTCTCTGCATAGAGGAGCTTTTCACGTTTTGGAGCAATTTGAGACATAACTTGGTCTATTCGCGTCTTTACCTTAGGAAACGTGGCACGAAGGCTCAACTATCAAGTTAGACTTTTAAGAGCACTAAATAGAATACAACGGTCCACATTGATGCTTTGGAATTGCTCAACTCTCTCCATAGAGGAGCTTTTCACCTTTTTGTGCAATTTCAAACATAACTTGGTCTATTCGCATCTTTACCTTACGAAACGTGCCACGAAGGCTCAACTAGCAAGTTAGACTTTGAAGAGCACTAAATAGAGTACAACGGTCCACATTGATGCTTTGGAATTGCTCAACTCTCTCCATAGAGGAGCTTGTCACGTTTTTGTGCAATTTGACACATAAAATGGTCTATTCGCGTCTTTACCTTACGAAACGTGGCTCGAAGGCTCAACTAGCAAGTTATACTTTTAAGAGCACTAAATATAGTACAACGGCCCACATTGATGCTTTGGAATTGCAAAACTCTCTCCATAAAGGTGCTTTTCACGTTTTTGTGTAATTTCAAACATCACATGGTCTATTCGCATCTTTACCTTACGAAACGTGGCACGAAGGCTCAACTAGAAAGTTAGTATTTTAAGAGCACTAAATAGAGTACAACGGTCCACATTGATGCTTTGGAATTGCTCAACTCTCTCCATAGATGAGCTTTTCACGTTTTTGTGCAATTTCAAACTTAACTTGGTCTATTTGCATCTTTACCTTACGAAACGTGGCACGAAGGCTCAACTAGCAAGTTAGACTTTCAAGAGCACTAAATAGAGTACAACGGTCCACATTGATGCTTTGGAATTGCTCAACTCTCTCCATAGAGGAGCTTGTCACGTTTTTGTGCAATTTGAGACATAAAATAGTCTATTCGCGTCATTACCTCACGAAACGTGGATCGAAGGCTCAACTAGCAAGTCATACTTTTCAGAGCACTAAATATAGTACAACGGCCCACATTGATGCTTTGGAATTTCTCAACTCTCTCCATTGAGGTGCTTTTCACGTTTTTGTGCAATTTCCAACATAACATGGTCTATTCGGATCTTTACCGTACGAAACGTGGCACGAAGGCTCAACTAGCAAGTTAGACTTTTAAGAGCACCAAATATAGTGCAACGGTCCACAATGATGCTTTGGAATTGCTCAACTCTCTCCATAGAGGAGCTTTTCACGTTTTGGAGCAATTTGAGACATAACTTGGTCGATTCGTGAATTTACCATACGAAACGTGGCACGAAGGCTCAACTAGCTAGTTAGACTTTCAAGAGCACTAAATAGAGTACAACGGTCCACATTGATGCTTTGGAATTGCTCAACTCTCTCCATAGAGGTGCTTTTCACGTTTTTGTGTAATTTCAAACATCACATGGTCTATTCGCATCTTTACCTTACGAAACGTGGCACGAAGGCTCAACTACAAAGTTAGTATTTTAAGAGCACTAAATAGAGTACAACGGTCCACAATGATGCTTTGGAATTGCTCAAGTCTCTCCATAGAGGAGCTTTTAACGTTTTTGTACAATTTCAAACATAACTTGGTCTATTCGCATCTTTAACTTACGAAACGTTGCACGAAGTCTAAACTAGTGTCGCAACCGGGGTCACGACGCGGGCCGACGTTGAAAGGATGAAAAATGTTTAGAGTCGCCACCAATTGATTTAAGGTGCAATTAGACACCGTAAAAAACCTGCGAACCAGAGAAAAGAGTACGGGGATCGATTGAGTGTGGGGAAGGTGTTAGGCACCCCACAACTCCCGTTTGAAAACGGTTACCCGGATTAATCTAATGGCTATCTTATGGAAACTTGCTCTTTGCAAGATATAATTGTTTTGAGAAAAAGGTTGGTATGAAAAATACTATCAACTTATGATAGCTTTGGAAAAAGGGTTTGAAATAACACTTATCAACTTATGATAGTGTTTGAAAAAAGGTTTGGAATATTACTATCAACTTATGATAGTTTTTATTTGGAGATACACTACCCACTTTGGTAGGTTTAAATTTAAATACCAACTTATGGTTTATTGAACAAAATGCCCTACCAACTTTTGGTAAGTTTGATTTTAAATACCAACTTCTGGTATAAATGATTATATGTACTACCAACTTTTGGTAGGTTTAATTTTCAATACCAACTTATGATGTAAATGATAAAATACCCTACCAACTTTTGGTAGGTTTAATTTTGAACACCAACTTATGGTATAAATGATTATTTGGAAAAAATGTCATTTGCCAATTTAATCCATTATTGCCAACTTATGGCAAATTCATAAATGAAATCAAATATGGTCCATAATCCAGATAAGTGAAATCAACTTATGATTTCCTTAATTGAAATGACAACATATCAAAGAATCAAGATTTGCACAAAACAGATTTTCAAACCACACATTGCGCACAGATTTTTCAACTCTGATTTCACCTATCAAATGAGGTCGAAATTCAACGAAATTTTATATACAATGTCACAACACCTCAATAAACACTATATCAAAATTTCAGAGCAAAATTCAAAGTTTAAAGCAGTCCGCTAATCTCGGACAGATTAGGGTCTTGAAAATCCTGCAGTTTGAAGTCCTTGATTGTAGAGGCTCGCATTGGAGAAGATTGTTGTAGCAAAAAAAATAACAGGAAAGCTTGATGATTGATGAACTTGATAGCAAGAAGTTTCTCCCCTTTTCTTTCTCTCTTTTTCTTTTTCTCCCCCCCTAGCTCTCTATTTTTGCTCTCTTCCCTTAGCTCCCTCCCCTAGCTCTCTATCTTGCTCTCCTCCTTTAGCTCTCTCCCTTAGCTCTCTATTTATAGGAAATTAGGAGCTACCCATCCATTGAATGACCAACCATGGCAACCTAAGTGGAGTCACCACCATTGAATAACCAATTTGCACTAAGTAAGTGGATTCACCACCATTGAATGTAAATGGAGTCACCACCATTGAATTTGCACTAAAATGATGGATTCACCACCATTGAATGTAAATGGAGTCACCACCATTGAATTTGCACTAAAATGATGGATTCACCACCATTGAATGTAAATGGAGTCACCACCATTGAATTTAAGTGGAGTTGCACATCAATTTGCACTAAAATGATGGTGATGCATGGAATGATGTCAAGAGAGATATACATATATGTGTATTTATGTATAGGTGGAAATAGTAATGGGTTTGACAAATCATGTGGTGGGCTTTCAAATGATAATCAAGACATTGGTCAAGATGGTAGTGGACACAAGCAAATTAGCTCTTCATGAAATGGGCCAACAAATGTTGAACATAGGTTGGTATGAATTGGGCTAAGATATGAGTATTTGTGGGCTTAAGAATCCAAGAAAGAGAATATTTATGGGCTTATAGGTACAACAAATGTGTTTTTTTGCATTTTTGTGTTTTTTCTCATTTTTGTATTTTTTGTGTTTTAGCCGGACGAAAATCGGGTACTACAGCTGCCCCCCTTTGTATGTCTTTTATGAAATAAAAGGCAAACAAAGGTATAGTCAACCGAGTTTCGTATGAGAATTGAAATGCACGGGATCACAAGGCCATTCCCGGCTTGGCCAAATATTTGTGCAAGAAAATAAAGGGGCACGGGATCACAAGGCCATTCCCGGCTTGGCCAAATATTGGTGCAGGAAAATAAAGGGGCACGGGATCACAAGGCCATTCCCGGCTTGGCCAAATATTGGTGCAGGAAAATAAAGGGGCACGGGATCACAAGGCCATTCCCGGCTTGGCCAAATATTTGTGCAAGAGAATAAAGGGGCACGGGATCACAAGGCCATTCCCGGCTTGGCCAATGTTTTTTTTTAATCTTTGACTTTTTTTTTTTGGTGAAAAGGTGCTCGGGATCACTGTAGCCATTCCCGGCTTGGCTGAAAATTTTTTATTTTTGATTTTTTTTTATTGTGAAAAAGGTGCTCGGGATCATTGTAGCCATTCCCGGCTTGGCTGAAAAAGATTTTTTTGATTTTTTGAGAAAAAGGTGCTCGGGATCATTGTAGCCATTCCCGAATTGGCTGGAAAAGATTTTTTGATTTTTTTTTTTTTTGAGAAAAAGATGTTTGGGATCATTATAGTCATTCCCGGCTTGCCTGGAAAATTTTTATTTATGCAGCGATGATGCATGCACTGACCTATTTTGCTCAATTATGAATGTCTCATGAATGAATGAATGCATGTTTTCTCAAGGCTTTACCATCCTCCAACAAGCGCACAATTACGAATTGCTAAACCAAATTTGTTTCTCTGTTAGGGTTGACCTTCTGACTCACTGAGCTTTCAATGTATCTTCTCTAATCTGATTAGTGAAGGCCTTTTTCCATTCTGGATTCTAGCTCTTGGGCTATCTCTTTTCCTTCTCCAATGTGCATTCCCATAATCAATTGATTTTCCCTGAAATTTGCATGTTCGTACGCATCTGAGTTCAAAGCTACCCATTTATCTGAATTTCTTTATTCAATTTAATTTTTTTTTTTTTGCACGGCTTAGGAATGTGAGCTTCTCTTTCCTGCTAACACCTGCTTCAGCTTCAGGCTTTTCACTCAGATCCTTTCCAGCTTAGAATGCCAAAATCCATCAACTTCCTATCAAAAGTATTGTCCTGATGCACTCATTATATTTCCTGTCAAAACTTTGTCAGTGATAAATTCAAAAGTACAGCCATGCTTGTCAATTATTGAAAGCAAATGATAAATTTTTGGAGTATGAAATGAGAATTGAATTGGGATGTGGAAAAGGAGACAACAAGCAACAAAATTGAAGAAATGAATTTCCTCACAATTTGTTTCTTGGAGTATCAAATGAGAATTGAATTGAGATATGGAAAAGGAGACTACAAACCACAAAATTGAAGAAATGAATTTCCTCACAATTTTTATTGAAAAGGATGGGTGGTAAGAAAATATTTTAGAATGAAATATGTACAAGAAATTAGGGAGGTCAAAGGCAAGAAGGACAAACCGAACTTATTCAAGATGAAATATGTGATAATTCAAAGATTGTACCAAAATTGCCCCAATTTTGGTGTGCACCCAATTAACAATAATCAAAACTGACTTGTATGAGGCTATCTCTGAACCTTCCATTTCTGCCAACAAACTTCTTCTTCTATGTAACAGACTAACACCTTAGCAAGGTAAAATATCTGATGGTATCAAGAGCACCCCAAAATCTACCCCAGTTTTGGGTGCATGTCCAATTAACTGATCTCCAACCCTTCAATTACGAAATTAATTTTGCACTCGCACCTATGTCAATGTGAGACAAGTTAACAGTCAACTCAGGCAATACTCATCAATTCAACAGATTCGTGATCCAACCATCTTGCAGCCCAAACTAAAATGCCCATAAGGGTTTTTTTTTCACTTTAGCGGAATTCTTCTTTTTTTTTTTTTCCCTATTTTTGCCTAGAGCGCCCTTTCAGGTTTTCACTCTAGCGAGATTTTTCTTATTTTGTCCCTAATTTTTGCCTAGAGCGCCCTTGCGGGTTTTCACTCTAGCGGTTTTTTTTTATTTTTTTTTAAGCATAATACTGCCTAAGAACATCGATATTTACTGGGTGAGGCAAATCATCTCCATCCATCCTTGTCAAAATTACTGCTCCACCAGAGAATGCTTTCTTCTCCACATATGGTCCCTCGTAGGTAAGAGTCCATTTTCCACGATGATCTTTTTGAGGTGGGTGAATCATCTTTAGTACTAAATCCCCTTCTCTGAAACAACGAGGTCGCACCCTCTTGTGATGTGCTCTTATCATTCGTCTTTGATACAGTTGTCCTCTACAAAGTGCCCCTAATCTTCTCTCCTCAATAAAATTTAGATGTTCATAACGAGTTCGAACCCACTCATTCACTAGTGAATGTACGCACAGAAGTCCAATATCCATATAGAGCAAAGGAAGTCTTGGTATTCATGTAGGAGACCTATCAATTTTTTCTATCTTCTCCTTCAAAAGCTGCACCAATCCTAACCTCCTTTTTCTGATCTTCAGTTCCAAGTTAACAACCTCAATTATTTCTTTGTGTGGCTGAATTATCCTCTCTTCTTGGTTAACTTGTCTCAACATTTCTGGCGATGTCTCAAATTCGTCCTTAATGTCAGGGTCAGATTCAACATTGTTAATGGGTGCCCCAAAATCTGGTTCATTCGATTCATCTTTTTCATTATCCTCAATTTCAATCCTGTTAAAATGGAATATGTGAGATTTGGAATTTTGGAGGTGATGGATGAAATGAAATGAATAGATGTGAGAATTATGAGCAACGTTTTTTGTGTATGATAAGCATATCAGAATCATCAGAAACATGAGAACATGCAAAGGCCTTACTATGCGAATTCATCAAAAGATAAAGTAAAGACATGCTCATTACAAAAACCCAATCAGTGGCCATGAGCTGGGTCACAGATCATAGTGCACATGGATATTACTCTTGAAGGCTGTTGATAGAGACTGGCAATTCAAAACTGGTCCAGTTGTTGAGCTTAAAACCTGAAGGACATGGCAAGGCTTAACAGCAAAGTTTTGATCATTCCCCATAATAGCAACATGGAATTCCTCAAACTGCTCACATAACTCCCCAAAATTTCTGACTGTTGGATTGCTATGTTTTCACTTCCGTATCATATCCATGACTGCTACCAACATGTGCTCCAGCCTGTGTTGTCCATCTTCTAGTGTTTGTAGCCCCATCTCTAGTCGGGCTATCGCTGCACGCATGCGATCTGATTGTGGAGATGCTGCAATTACTGATGAGGAATCACCAGGTGGTGATGCTGAGGGAACTTCTTGGGTCTGCTTCTTTCCAGCAGAAGTTGTTTTCAAATGGTTGATGCTCTTACGCCATGTCCTTCTTTCTAGCATGGTGACCTGATATCCCAAAGATGCTTGAGGCCGAGGAGGTCGAATGCTTTTGAACAAAAGCAACCTTGTGATAAGCCGTGGGAAAAATAACTTCCCCACCTTTGTTGGCTTCGTCTCGACAAAATCCTTGGCTTTGAAGATAATGGCCAGATAGATCTTCCCAATATCAAACCACTGCCCTTTATACATAGAGTATAAGACTGACAAGAATTTTCCTCGTCGTTCTTGCTCATGGCTAATAGGGCACAGATTTTTCCTGACAGCATCATCCAGCAACCACATCTTTGAAGGCAAGTAAGCACGGCGTGTAGCGTTGCTGTGCCTATTCTTTTTTCCTCCACACATATCATCAACAATTTTCTGCTTTGACGCATAGATCGGTTGTCGAGATTCAGTGGGCTTATCATCTACTGGTGGATATCCCAAGCAGCAACACAGATCTGCTGTCGTGAATTGAACTTTTATACCATCTAGAATGACCTGATAAACCAGTTGATTCCTAGTCCGCTCACTTCGTGGTAGCTCGATGAGAGTGTGATAGAAGGAGCGAATGATCTGAGGATACACCAGTAAGTCATTTTCTGGATCTGGGTCTACTAGAAACAGCAAGGAATGCTCCCTCAAGTAGCGCATCGCCCATTTGTTGAGTGCTTCTCGCTGTACCGTTTCGTCGATTCTACATTCAGGAATAATTTCAGCTTTGTTGAACAACGCAAGCCTGGACTGTAATCTTGAGGCAATGGTGCGCGAGCGTCTCGGCATAGCTCTTGATCTTTGTGAGAGAACACACTTTTGTCAGGAATGATTGAGATGAAGATGGAGATGAAGATGAAGATAGCTCAGAGAGAAAACACACTTTTGCAATTGAGATGGAGATGAAGACGGAAATGGCTCTGCATACACGAAGACATTTGCGGTGCCTGTCACATCAGTACTTACTTGACTGTCACCATCCACTATTATTTTCCCGCTTGAGGACAACTCTTTTCTTCCTTCTTTTTTTTCAACTAGATAATAATAAAAAACAAAACTGTCACACTCAACTGTTCATTTCCCGTTTGAGGACAAACTTTTTTCTTTCTCTTTTTTTTTTCTTTTTTTTTTCAACTTAAATAAAAATAAAACAGAATAATAATAATAAAAAAAACTTTCACACTCCCCAAGAAATTACGAACATTTACACAGTGAGGCAGGGTACATAACAGACGATCAGGATTTAATCCCAGCAGGACCTTCTAAGCTGTCTGATAAGAGATTCCAACGGTGGTGGAGAACATGATTCTAATGGTGATGGTGGTAGTGAAGGAGAAACTGACAGCGATGGGGGCGGAGAGCTAAGAGTGGAGGATGACGGTGACAGTGATGATGAACATAGATCACAAGTCCCCGGAAGCTTTCTTTTGTTTGTTGATGCGTCTCTCTTGGTTTCCATCTCTGGTCATGTAACCTTTCAAGCGCTTCACATCTGACAACTTCACTGGCTTTACAATAAAATCCTTTGCTCCTTCTCTCAAGCATCTGTTGATCGAGTCACTACGTTCTCAGATGACATGATTACCACTGGAATCTCTCTCAAGGCAGACGATCTCTTGATTTTCTTCAGCAACTTGTATCTTGTCATTCCAGGAATACAGTAGTCGGTGATAATCAAATCCATCTTCAAACTATCAAACCTAACAGAACAATTATTCTCCTCGTGTAATCCCAGAAACTGAAGTACTATTTATTCCACTATCCACCGCAGTCACTTTACAGGAAGTAATCTTGAGCAACCTTTCAATGACCGTTCTATCAGCAAGGTTGTCATCGATAGCCAAAACATGAACCTCCTCATAATCAGACAAAGAATGATCCATTCCAACTCGATCAACAAGAAAATTAAGAGTCAATTTTCTCAAAACTGCCCCAGTATTTTTTGCTGTTCATTTTTCATTGTTTTATCAATTCACAACTGTAATCTTGTACTATAAGGATGGCAATGACATGAGTGAATTGGTATTTTTCTTTTTTCTTTCTTTTTTGTTTCTCATGCATGACTATGAACTTATTTAGTTTGACAATGACTGTGCCTACGTGAATGCATGAGAGAAGAAACCAATAATGGAAATTACAATTAAAAATGTGTAAAACAAAACATCAACGACAAATGAATAAATCGCACAAAAATAGAATATGCCATTACACGGGGTAACCTAAATTTCTGGAGGTTTCGGACATGGATCTAGGGCTTTATAAAGTGCTTGGGTAAGTTTTTCTAACTATTCCGCGAGGTCCCAGATCATGTTGCTTTTAAAATCCCAACTATTGGGACAAAAGCTCCTCCCTTAACTTTTAAGGGAAGTCGATCCGGTGAGGATATCTTCCACTACCCATGCGGAGACGGAATCTCACGAGAATAGTGGTCAACCCTCTCTAATACTAAAGGTAGAGCCCAGCTGGTAGGCTACAGTGAGTGTAAATGTATGAGATGACAAATACTTTACCACAACAAAATAAATCAACATATCTGCCATATAAAGGAAACAAACAATTAATCATACAAAAAGAAGTAACCGTAGCCAATCAGTTTAATCATATGGGCTTGACCCTCTTAGGTTTAAAAACCTGGTGTCCCCAGCAGAGTCGCCAGTTGTCGCAACCGGGGTCACGACGCGGGCCGACGTTGAAAGGATGAAAAATGTTTAGAGTCGCCACCAATTGATTTAAGGTGCAATTAGACACCGTAAAAAACCTGCGAACCAGAGAAAAGAGTACGGGGATCGATTGAGTGTGGGGAAGGTGTTAGGCACCCCACAACTCCCATTTGAAAACGGTTACCCGGATTAATCTAATGGCTATCTTATGGAAACTTGCTCTTTGCAAGATATAATTGTTTTGAGAAAAAGGTTGGTATGAAAAATACTATCAACTTATGATAGCTTTGGAAAAAGGGTTTGAAATAACACTTATCAACTTATGATAGTGTTTGAAAAAAGGTTTGGAATATTACTATCAACTTATGATAGTTTTTATTTGGAGATACACTACCCACTTTGGTAGGTTTAAATTTAAATACCAACTTATGGTTTATTGAACAAAATGCCCTACCAACTTTTGGTAAGTTTGATTTTAAATACCAACTTATGGTATAAATGATTATATGTACTACCAACTTTTGGTAGGTTTAATTTTCAATACCAACTTATGATGTAAATGATAAAATACCCTACCAACTTTTGGTAGGTTTAATTTTGAACACCAACTTATGGTATAAATGATTATTTGGAAAAAATGTCATTTGCCAATTTAATCCATTATTGCCAACTTATGGCAAATTCATAAATGAAATCAAATATGGTCCATAATCCAGATAAGTGAAATCAACTTATGATTTCCTTAATTGAAATGACAACATATCAAAGAATCAAGATTTGCACAAAACAGATTTTCAAACCACACATTGCGCACAGATTTTTCAACTCTGATTTCACCTATCAAATGAGGTCGAAATGCAACGAAATTTTATATACAATGTAACAACACCTCAATAAACACTATATCAAAATTTCAGAGCAAAATTCAAAGTTTAAAGCAGTCCGCTAATCTCGGACAGATTAGGGTCTTGAAAATCCTGCAGTTTGAAGTCCTTGATTGTAGAGGCTCGCATTGGAGAAGATTGTTGTAGCAAAAAAAATAACAGGAAAGCTTGATGATTGATGAACTTGATAGCAAGAAGTTTCTCCCCTTTTCTTTCTCTCTTTTTCTTTTTCTCCCCCCCCTAGCTCTCTATTTTTGCTCTCTTCCCTTAGCTCCCTCCCCTAGCTCTCTATCTTGCTCTCCTCCTTTAGCTCTCTCCCTTAGCTCTCTATTTATAGGAAATTAGGAGCTACCCATCCATTGAATGACCAACCATGGCAACCTAAGTGGAGTCACCACCATTGAATAACCAATTTGCACTAAGTAAGTGGATTCACCACCATTGAATGTAAATGGAGTCACCACCATTGAATGTAAATGGAGTCACCACCATTGAATTTGCACTAAAATGATGGATTCACCACCATTGAATGTAAATGGAGTCACCACCATTGAATTTAAGTGGAGTTGCACATCAATTTGCACTAAAATGATGGTGATGCATGGAATGATGTCAAGAGAGATAAACATATATGTGTATTTATGTATAGGTGGAAATAGTAATGGGTTTGACAAATCATGTGGTGGGCTTTCAAATGATAATCAAGACATTGGTCAAGATGGTAGTGGACACAAGCAAATTAGCTCTTCATGAAATGGGCCAACAAATGTTGAACATAGGTTGGTATGAATTGGGCTAAGATATGAGTATTTGTGGGCTTAAGAATCCAAGAAAGAGAATATTTATGGGCTTATAGGTACAACAAATGTGTTTTTTTGCATTTTTGTGTTTTTTCTCATTTTTGTATTTTTTGTATTTTAGCCGGACGAAAATCGGGTACTACAACTAGCAAGTTAGACTTCTAAGAACACTAAATAGAGTACAATGGTACACATTGATGCTTTGGAATTGCTCAACTCTCTCCATAGAGGAGCTTGTCACGTTTTTGTGCAATTTAAGACATAACTTGGTCTATTCGCGTCTTTACCTTACGAAACGTGGCACGAAGGCTCAACTAGCAAGTTATACTTTTAAGAGCACTAAATATAGTACAACGGCATACATTGATGCTTGGAATTGGTCAACTCTCTCCATAGAGGAGTTTGTCACGTTTTTGTGCAATATGAGACATAACTTGGTCTATTCGTGTCTTTACCTTACGAAACTTGGCACGAAGGCTCAACTAGCAAGTTATGCTTTTAAGAGCACTAAATATAGTACAACGGCCCACATTGATGCTTTGGAATTGCTTAACTCTCTCCATTGAGGAGTTTTTCACGTTTTTGCGCAATTTCAAACATAACATGGTCTATACGCATCTTTACCGTACGAAACGTGGCACGAAGGCTCAACTAGCAAGTTAGACTTTTAAGAGCACTAAATAGAGTACAACGGTTCACATTGATGCTTTGGAATTGCTCAACTCTCTCCATAGAGGAGCTTTTCACGTTTTTGAGCAATTTGAGACATAACTTGGTATATTCGCGTCTTTACCTTAGGAAACGTGGCACGAAGGCTTAACTAGAAGTTAGAGTTTTAAAAGCACTGAATAGAGTACAGCGGTCCACATTGATGCTTTGGAATTGCTCAACTCTCTCCATAGAGGAGCTTTTCACGTTTTTGTGCAATTTCAAACATAACTTGGTCAATTCGAATCTTTACCTTACGAAACGTGGCACGAAGGCTCAACTAGCAAGTTATACTTTTAAGAGCACTAAGTATAGTACAACGGCATTCATTGATGCTTGGAATTGGTCAACTCTCTCCATATAGGAGCTTGTCACGTTTTTGTGCAATTTGAGACATAACTTGGTCTATTCGTGTCTTTACCTTACAAACGTGGCACGAAGGCTTAACTAGCAAGTTATACTTTTAAGAGCAAAAAATATAGTACAACGGCCCACATTGATGCTTTGGAATTGCTCAACTCTCTCCATTAAGGAGCTTTTCACGTTTTTGTGCAATTTAAAACATAACATGGTCTATTCGCATCTTTACCATACGAAACGTGGCACGAAGGCTCAACTAGCAAGTTAGACTTTTAAGAGCACTAAATAGAGTACAACGGTCCACATTGATGCTTTGGAATTGCTTAACTCTCTCCATAGAGGAGCTTTTCACGTTTTTGTGCAATTTCAAACATAACTTGGTCTATTCGCATATTTACCTTACGAAACGTGGCACGAAGGCTAAACTAGCAAGTTAGAATTCTAAGAACACTAAATGGAGTACAATGGTACACATTGATGCTTTAGAATTGCTCAACTCTCTCCATAGAGGAGCTTGTCACGTTTTTGTGCAATTTAAGACATAACTTGGTCTATTCGCGTCTTTACCTTACGAAACGTGGCACGAAGGCTCAACTAGCAAGTTATACTTTTAAGAGCACTAAATATAGTACAACGGCATACATTGATGCTTGGAATTGATCAACTCTCTCCATAGAGGAGTTTGTCACGTTTTTGTGCAATAAGAGACATAACTTGGTCTATTCATGTCTTTACCTTACGAAACTTGGCACGAAGGCTCAACTAGCAAGTTATGCTTTTAAGAGCACTAAATATAGTACAACAGCCCACATTGATGCTTTGGAATTGCTCAACTCTCTCCATTGAGGAGCTTTTCTCGTTTTTGCGCAATTTCAAACATAACATGGTCTATTCGCATCTTTACCGTACGAAACGTGGCACGAAGGCTCAACTAGCAAGTTAGACTTTTAAGAGCACTAAATAGAGTGCAACGGTCCACAATGATGCTTTGGAATTGCTCAACTCTCTCCATTGAGGAGCTTTTCTCGTTTTGGAGCAATTTGAGACATAACTTGGTCTATTCGCGTCTTTACCTTACGAAACGTGGCACGAAGGCTCAACTAGCGAGTTAGAATTTTAAGAGCACTAAATAGAATACAACGGTCCATATTGATGCTTTTGAATCGCTCAACTCTCTCCATAGAGGAGCTTTTCACGTTTTTGTGCAATTTCAAACATAACTTGGTCAATTCGCATCTTTACCTTACGAAACGTGGCACGAAGGCTCAACTAGCAAGTTATACTTTTAAGAGCACTAAATATAGTACAACGGCATACATTGATGCTTGGAATTGGTCAACCCTCTCCATATAGGAGCTTGTCACGTTTTTGTGCAATTTGAGACATAACTTGGTCTATTCGCATCTTTACCTTACGAAACGTGGCACGATGGCTCAACTAGCAAGTTAGACTTTCAAGAGCACTAAATAGAGTACAACGGTCCACATTGATGCTTTGGAATTGATCAACTCTCTCCATAGAGGAGCTTGTCACGTTTTTGGGCAATTTGAGACATAAAATGGTCTATTCGCGTCTTTACCTTACGAAACGTGGGTCGAAGACTCAAGTAGCAAGTTATACTTTTAAGAGCACTAAATATAGTACAACGGCCCACATTGATGCTTTGGAATTGCTCAACTCTCTCCATAGAGGTGCTTTTGACGTTTTTGTGCAATTTCAAACATAACATGGTCTATTCGCATCTTTACCTTACGAAACGTGGCACGAAAGCTCAACTAGAAAGTTAGTCTTTTAAGAGCATTAAATAGAGTACAACGGTCCACATTGATGCTTTGGAATTGCTCAACTCTCTCCATAGAGGAGCTTTTCACGTTTTTGTGCAATTTCAAACATAACTTGGCCTATTCGCATCTTTACCTTACGAAACGTGGCATGAAGGCTCAACTAGCAAGTTAGACTTTTAAGAGCACCAAATGGAGTGCAACGGTCCACAATGATGCTTTGGAATTGCTCAAGTCTCTCCATAGAGGAGCTTTTCACGTTTTTGTACAATTTCAAACATAACTTGGTCTATTCGCATCTTTAACTTACGAAACGTTGCACGAAGGCTAAACTAGCAAGTTAGACTTCTAAGAACACTAAATTGAGTACAACGGTACATATTGATGCTTTGGAATTGCTCAACTCTCTCCATAGAGGAGCTTGTCACGTTTTTGTGCAATTTAAGACATAACTTGGTCTATTCGCGTCTTTACCTTACGAAACGTGGCACGAAGGCTCAACTAGCAAGTTATACTTTTAAGAGCACTAAATATAGTACAACGGCATACATTGATGCTTGGAATTGGTCAACTCTCTCCATAGAGGAGTTTGTCACGTTTTTGTGCAATATGAGACATAACTTGGTCTATTCGTGTCTTTACCTTACGAAACTTGGCACGAAGGCTCAACTAGCAAGTTATGCTTTTAAGAGCACTAAATATAGTACAACGGCCCACATTGATGCTTTGGAATTGCTCAACTCTCTCCATTGAGGAGCTTTTCACGTTTTTGCGCAATTTCAAACATAACATGGTCTATACGCATCTTTACCGTACGAAACGTGGCACGAAGGCTCAACTAGCAAGTTAGACTTTTAAGAGCACTAAATAGAGTACAACGGTTCACATTGATGCTTTGGAATTGCTCAACTCTCTCCATAGAGGAGCTTTTCACGTTTTTGAGCAATTTGAGACATAACTTGGTATATTCGCGTCTTTACCTTAGGAAACGTGGCACGAAGGCTTAACTAGAAGTTAGACTTTTAAAAGCACTGAATAGAGTACAGCGGTCCACGTTGATGCTTTGGAATTGCTCAACTCTCTCCATAGAGGAGCTTTTCACGTTTTTGTGCAATTTCAAACATAACTTGGTCAATTCGCATCTTTACCTTACGAAACGTGGCACGAAGGCTCAACTAGCAAGTTATACTTTTAAGAGCACTAAACATAGTACAACGGCATACATTGATGCTTGGAATTGGTCAACTCTCTCCATATAGGAGCTTGTCACGTTTTTGTGCAATTTGAGACATAACTTGGTCTATTCGTGTCTTTACCTTACAAAACGTGGCACGAAGGCTTAACTAGCAAGTTATACTTTTAAGAGCAAAAAATATAGTACAACGGCCCACATTGATGCTTTGGAATTGCTCAACTCTCTCCATAGAGGAGCTTGTCACGTTTTTGTGCAATTTAAGACATAACTTGGTCTATTCGCGTCTTGACCTTACGAAACGTGGCACGAAGGCTGAACTAGAAGTTAGACTTTTAAGAGCACTAAATATAGTACAACGGCCCACATTGATGCTTTGGAATTGCTCAACTCTCTCCATTGAGGAGCTTTTCACGTTTTTGCGCAATTTCAAACATAACATGGTCTATACTCATCTTTACCGTACGAAACGTGGCACGAAGGCTCAACTAGCAAGTTAGACTTTTAAGAGCACTAAATAGAGTACAACGGTTCACATTGATGCTTTGGAATTGCTCAACTCTCTCCATAGAGGAGCTTTTCACGTTTTTGAGCAATTTGAGACATAACTTGGTATATTCGCGTCTTTACCTTAGGAAACGTGGCACGAAGGCTTAACTAGAAGTTAGACTTTTAAAAGCACTGAATAGAGTACAGCAGTCCACATTGATGCTTTGGAATTGCTCAACTCTCTCCATAGAGGAGCTTTTCACGTTTTTGTACAATTTGAAACATAACTTGGTCTATTCGCAACTTTAACTTACGAAACGTTGCACGAAGGCTAAACTAGCAAGTTAGACTTTTAAGCTCACTAAAAGGACTACAACGGTCCACAATGATGCTTTGGAATTGCTCAACTCTCTCCATTGAGTAGCTTTTCACGTTTTGGAGCAATTTGAGACATAACTTGGTCTATTCGCGTCTTTACCTTATGAAACGTGGCACGAAGGCTCAACTAGCGAGTTAGACTTTTAAGAGCACTAAATAGAATACAATGGTCCACATTGATGCTTTGGAATTGCTCAACTCTCTCCATAGAGGAGCTTTTCACGTTTTTGTGCAATTTCAAACATAACTTGGTCTATTCGCATCTTTACCTTACGAAACGTGGCACGAAGGCTCAACTAGCAAGTTAGACTTTCAAGAGCACTAAATAGAGTACAAAGGTCCACATTGATGCTTTGGAATTGCTCAACTCTCTCCATAGAGGAGCTTGTCACGTTTTTATGCAATTTGAGACATAAAATGGTCTATTCACGACTTTACCTTACGAAAAGTGGCTCGAAGGCTCAACTAGCAAGTTATACTTTTAAGAGCACTAAATATAGTGCAACGGCCCACATTGATGCTTTGGAATTGCCCAACTCTCTCCATAGAGGTGCTTTTCATGTTTTTATGCAATTTCAAACATAACATGGTCTATTCGCATCTTTACCTTACGAAACGTGGCACGAAGGCTCAACTTGAAAGTTAGTCTTTTAAGAGCACTAAATAGAGTACAACGGTCCACATTGATGCTTTGGAATTGCTCAACTCTCTCCATAGAGGAGCTTTTCACGTTTTTGTGTAATTTCAAACATAACTTGGTCTATTCGCATCTTTACCTTACGAAACGTGGCACGAAGGCTCAACTAGCAAGTTAGACTTTTAAGAGCACCAAATAGAGTGCAACGGTCCATAATGATGCTTTGGAATTGCTCAACTCTCTCCATAGAGGAGCTTTTCACGTTTTGGAGCAATTTGAGACCTAACTTGGTCTATTCGTGTCTCTACCTTACGAAACGTGGCACGAAGGCTCAACTAGCAAGTTAGACTTGTAAGAGCACTAAATAGAGTACAACGGTCCACATTGATGCTTTGGAATTGCTCAACTCTCTCCATAGAGGAGCTTTTCACCTTTTTGTGCAATTTAAGACATAACTTGGTCTATTCGCGTCTTAACCTTACGAAACGTGGCACGAAAGCTCAACTAGCAAGTTATACTTTTAAGAGCACTAAATATAGTACAACGGCATACATTGATGCTTGGAATTGGTCAACTCTCTCCATAGAGGAGCTTGTAACGTTTTTGTGCAATTTGAGACATAACTTCGTCTATTCGTGTCTTTACCTTACAAAACGTGGCACGAAGGCTTAACTAGCAAGTTATACTTTTAAGAGCACAAAATATAGTACATCGGCCCACATTGATGCTTTGCAATTGCTCAACTCTCTCCATAGAGGAGCTTTTCACGTTTTTGTGCAATTTCAAACATAACTTGGTCTATTCGCATCTTTACCTTACGAAACGTGGCACAAAGGCTCAACTAGCAAGTTAGACTTTTAAGAGCACTAAAGAGAGTACTAAGGTCCACATTGATGCTTTGGAATTGCTTAACTCTCTCCATAGAGGAGCTTGTCACGTTTTTGTGCAATTTGAGACATAAAATGGTCTATTTGCGTCTTTACCTTACGAAGAGTGGCTCGAAGGCTCAACTAGCAAGTTATACTTTTAAGAGCACTAAATAGAGTGCAACGGTCCACATTGATGCTTTGGAATTGCTTAACTCTCTCCATAGAGGAGCTTTTCACCTTTTTGTGCAATTTAAGACATAACTTGGTTTATTCGCGTCTTAACCTTACGAAACGTGGCACGAAGGCTCAACTAGCAAGTTATACTTTTAAGAGCACTAAATATAGTACAACGGCATACATTGATGCTTGGAATTGGTCAACTCTCTCCATAGAGGAGCTTGTAACGTTTTTGTGCAATTTGAGACATAACTTGGTCTATTCGTGTCTTTATCTTACAAAACGTGGCACGAAGGCTTAACTAGCAAGTTATACTTTTAAGAGCACAAATATAGTACAACGGCCCACATTGATGCTTTGCAATTGCTCAACTCTCTCCATAGAGGAGCTTTTCACGTTTTTGTGCAATTTACAACATAACTTGGTCTATTCGCATCTTTACCTTACGAAACGTGGCACAAAGGCTCAACTAGCAAGTTAGACTTTTAAGAGCACTAAATAGAGTACTAAGGTCCACATTGATGCTTTGGAATTGCTCAACTCTCTCCATAGAGGAGATTGTCACGTTTTTGTGCAATTTGAGACATAAAATGGTCTATTTGCGTCTTTACCTTACGAAAAGTGGCTCGAAGGCTCAACTAACAAGTTATACTTTTAAGAGCACTAAATATAGTGCAACGGCCCACATTGATGCTTTGGAATTGCCCAACTCTCTCCATAGAGGTGCTTTTCACGTTTTTATGCAATTTCAAACATAACATGGTCTATTCGCATCTTTACCTTACGAAACGTGGCACGAAGGCTCAACTTGAAAGTTAGTCTTTTAAGAGCACTAAATAGAGTACAACGGTCCACATTGATGCTTTGGAATTGCTCAACTCTCTCCATAGAGGAGCTTTTCACGTTTTTGTGCAATTTCAAACATAACTTGGTCTATTCGCATCTTTACCTTACGAAACGTGGCACGAAGGCTCAACTAGCAAGTTAGACTTTTAAGAGCACCAAATAGAGTGCAACGGTCCATAATGATGCTTTGGAATTGCTCAACTCTCTCCATAGAGGAGCTTTTCACGTTTTGGAGCAATTTGAGACATAACTTGGTCTATTCGCGTCTTTACCTTACGAAACGTGGCACGAAGGCTCAACTAGCAAGTTAGACTTTTAAGAGCACTAAATAGAGTACAACGGTCCACATTGATGCTTTGGAATTGCTCAACTCTCTCCATAGAGGAGCTTTTCACCTTTTTGTGCAATTTAAGACATAACTTGGTCTATTCGCGTCTGAACCTTACGAAACGTGGCACGAAGGCTCAACTAGCAAGTTATTCTTTTAAGAGCACTAAATATAGTACAACGGCATACATTGATGCTTGGAATTGGTCAACTGTCTCCATAGAGGAGCTTGTAACGTTTTTGTGCAATTTGAGACATAACTTGGTCTATTCGTGTCTTTACCTTACAAAACGTGGCACGAAGGCTTAACTAGCAAGTTATACTTTTAAGAGCAAAAAATATAGTACAACGGCCCACATTGATGCTTTGGAATTGCTCAACTCTCTTCATTGAGGAGCTTTTCACGTTTTTGTGCAATTTCAAACATAACATGGTCTATTCGCATCTTTACCATACGAAACGTGGCACGAAGGCTCAACTAGCAAGTTAGACTTTTAAGAGCACTAAATAGAGTACAACGGTCCACATTGATGCTTTGGAATTGCTTAACTCTCTCCATAGAGGAGCTTTTCACGTTTTTGTGCAATTTCAAACATAACTTGGTCTATTCGCATATTTACCTTACGAAACGTGGCACGAAGGCTAAACTAGCAAGTTAGAATTCTAAGAACACTAAATGGAGTACAATGGTACACATTGATGCTTTAGAATTGCTCAACTCTCTCCATAGAGGAGCTTGTCATGTTTTTGTGCAATTTAAGACATAACTTGGTCTATTCGCGTCTTTACCTTACGAAACGTGGCACGAAGGCTCAACTAGAAGTTAGACTTTTAAGAGCACTAAATATAGTACAACGGCCCACATTGATGCTTTGGAATTCCTCAACTCTCTCCATTGAGGAGTTTTTCACGTTTTTGCGCAATTTCAAACATAACATGGTCTATACGCATCTTTACCGTACGAAACGTGGCACGAAGGCTCAACTAGCAAGTTAGACTTTTAAGAGCACTAAATAGAGTACAACGGTTCACATTGATGCTTTGGAATTGCTCAACTCTCTCCATAGAGGAGCTTTTCACGTTTTTGTGCAATTTCAAACATAACTTGGTCTATTCGCATCTTTACCTTACGAAACGTGGCACGAAGGCTAAGCTAGCAAGTTAGAATTCTAAGAACACTAAATGGAGTACAATGGTACACATTGATGCTTTAGAATTGCTCAACTCTCTCCATAGAGGAGCTTGTCACGTTTTTGTGCAATTTAAGACATAACTTGGTCTATTCGCGTCTTTACCTTACGAAACGTGGCACGAAGGCTCAACTAGAAGTTAGACTTTTAAGAGCACTAAATATAGTACAACGGCCCACATTGATGCTTTGGAATTGCTCAACTCTCTCCATTGAGGAGCTTTTCACGTTTTTATGCAATTTCAAACATAACATGGTCTATTCGCATCTTTACCTTACGAAACGTGGCACGAAGGCTCAACTTGAAAGTTAGTCTTTTAAAAGCACTAAATAGAGTACAACGGTCCACATTGATGCTTTGGAATTGCTCAACTCTCTCCATAGAGGAGCTTTTCACGTTTTTGTGCAATTTCAAACATAACTTGGTCTATTCGCATCTTTACCTTACGAAACGTGGCACGAAGGCTCAACTAGCAAGTTAGACTTTTAAGAGCACCAAATAGAGTGCAACGGTCCATAATGATGCTTTGGAATTGCTCAACTCTCTCCATAGAGGAGCTTTTCACGTTTTGGAGCAATTTGAGACATAACTTGGTGTATTCGCGTCTTTACCTTACGAAATGTGGCACGAAGGCTCAAGAAGCAAGTTAGACTTTTAAGAGCACTAAATAGAGTACAACGGTCCACATTGATGCTTTGGAATTGCTCAACTCTCTCCATAGAGGAGCTTTTCACGTTTTTGTGCAATTTCAAACATAACTTGGTCTATTCGCATCTTTACCTTACGAAACGTGGCACGAAGGCTAAACTAGCAAGTTAGAATTCTAAGAACACTAAATGGAGTACAATGGTACACATTGATGCTTTAGAATTGCTCAACTCTCTCCATAGAGGAGCTTGTCACCTTTTTGTGCAATTTAAGACATAACTTGGTCTATTCGCGTCTGAACCTTACAAAACGTGGCACGAAGGCTCAACTAGCAAGTTATTCTTTTAAGAGCACTAAATATAGTACAACGGCATACATTGATGCTTGGAATTGGTCAACTGTCTCCATAGAGGAGCTTGTAACGTTTTTGTGCAATTTGAGACATAACTTGGTCTATTCGTGTCTTTACCTTACAAAACGTGGCACGAAGGCTTAACTAGCAAGTTATACTTTTAAGAGCAAAAAATATAGTACAACGGCCCACATTGATGCTTTGGAATTGCTCAACTCTCTCCATTGAGGAGCTTTTCACGTTTTTGTGCAATTTCAAACATAACATGGTCTATTCGCATCTTTACCATACGAAACGTGGCACGAAGGCTCAACTAGCAAGTTAGACTTTTAAGAGCACTAAATAGAGTACAACGGTCCACATTGATGCTTTGGAATTGCTTAACTCTCTCCATAGAGGAGCTTTTCACGTTTTTGTGCAATTTCAAACATAACTTGGTCTATTCGCATATTTACCTTACGAAACGTGGCACGAAGGCTAAACTAGCAAGTTAGAATTCTAAGAACACTAAATGGAGTACAATGGTACACATTGATGCTTTAGAATTGCTCAACTCTCTCCATAGAGGAGCTTGTCACGTTTTTGTGCAATTTAAGACATAACTTGGTCTATTCGCGTCTTTACCTTACGAAACGTGGCACGAAGGCTCAACTAGAAGTTAGACTTTTAAGAGCACTAAATATAGTACAACGGCCCACATTGATGCTTTGGAATTCCTCAACTCTCTCCATTGAGGAGTTTTTCACGTTTTTGCGCAATTTCAAACATAACATGGTCTATACGCATCTTTACCGTAAGAAACGTGGCACGAAGGCTCAACTAGCAAGTTAGACTTTTAAGAGCACTAAATAGAGTACAACGGTTCACATTGATGCTTTGGAATTGCTCAACTCTCTCCATAGAGGAGCTTTTCACGTTTTTGAGCAATTTGAGACATAACTTGGTATATTCGCGTCTTTACCTTAGGAAACGTGGCACGAAGGCTTAACTAGAAGTTAGACTTTTAAAAGCACTGAATAGAGTACAGCAGTCCACATTGATGCTTTGGAATTGCTCAACTCTCTCCATAGAGGAGCTTTTCACGTTTTTGTACAATTTGAAACATAACTTGGTCTATTCACAACTTTAACTTACGAAACGTTGCACGAAGGCTAAACTAGCAAGTTAGACTTTTAAGATCACTAAAAGGACTACAACGGTCCACAATGATGCTTTGGAATTGCTCAACTCTCTCCATTGAGTAGCTTTTCACGTTTTGGAGCAATTTGAGACATAACTTGGTCTATTCGCGTCTTTACTTTATGAAACGTGGCACGAAGGCTCAACTAGCGAGTTAGACTTTTAAGAGCACTAAATAGAATACAATGGTCCACATTGATGCTTTGGAATTGCTCAACTCTCTCCATAGAGGAGCTTTTCACATTTTTGTGCAATTTCAAACATAACTTGGTCTATTCGCATCTTTACCTTACGAAACGTGGCACGAAGGCTCAACTAGCAAGTTAGACATTCAAGAGCACTAAATAGAGTACAAAGGTCCACATTGATGCTTTGGAATTGCTCAACTCTCTCCATAGAGGAGCTTGTCACGTTTTTACGCAATTTGAGACATAAAATGGTCTATTCACGACTTTACCTTACGAAAAGTGGCTCGAAGGCTCAACTAGCAAGTTATACTTTTAAGAGCACTAAATATAGTGCAACGGCCCACATTGATCCTTTGGAATTGCCCAACTCTCTCCATAGAGGTGCTTTTCATGTTTTTATGCAATTTCAAACATAACATGGTCTATTCGCATCTTTACCTTACGAAACGTGGCACGAAGGCTCAACTTGAAAGTTAGTCTTTTAAGAGCACTAAATAGAGTACAACGGTCCACATTGATGCTTTGGAATTGCTCAACTCTCTCCATAGAGGAGCTTTTCACGTTTTTGTGTAATTTCAAACATAACTTGGTCTATTCGCATCTTTACCTTACGAAACGTGGCACGAAGGCTCAACTAGCAAGTTAGACTTTTAAGAGCACCAAATAGAGTGCAACGGTCCATAATGATGCTTTGGAATTGCTCAACTCTCTCCATAGAGGAGCTTTTCACGTTTTGGAGCAATTTGAGACCTAACTTGGTCTATTCACGTCTCTACCTTACGAAACGTGGCACGAAGGCTCAACTAGCAAGTTAGACTTGTAAGGGCACTAAATAGAGTACAACGGTCCACATTGATGCTTTGGAATTGCTCAACTCTCTCCATAGAGGAGCTTTTCACCTTTTTGTGCAATTTAAGACATAACTTGGTCTATTCGCGTCTGAACCTTACGAAACGTGGCACGAAGGCTCAACTAGCAAGTTATTCTTTTAAGAGCACTAAATATAGTACAACGGCATACATTGATGCTTGGAATTGGTCAACTGTCTCCATAGAGGAGCTTGTAACATTTTTGTGCAATTTGAGACATAACTTGGTCTATTCGTGTCTTTACCTTACAAAACGTGGCACGAAGGCTTAACTAGCAAGTTATACTTTTAAGAGCAAAAAATATAGTACAACGACCCACATTGATGCTTTGGAATTGCTCAACTCTCTCCATTGAGGAGCTTTTCACGTTTTTGTGCAATTTCAAACATAACATGGTCTATTCGCATCTTTACCATACGAAACGTGGCACGAAGGCTCAACTAGCAAGTTAGACTTTTAAGAGCACTAAATAGAGTACAACGGTCCACATTGATGCCTTGGAATTGCTTAACTCTCTCCATAGAGGAGCTTTTCACGTTTTTGTGCAATTTCAAACATAACTTGGTCTATTCGCATATTTACCTTACGAAACGTGGCACGAAGGCTAAACTAGCAAGTTAGAATTCTAAGAACACTAAATGGAGTACAATGGTACACATTGATGCTTTAGAATTGCTCAACTCTCTCCATAGAGGAGCTTGTCACGTTTTTGTGCAATTTCAAACATAACTTGGTCTATTCGCATCTTTACCTTACGAAACGTGGCACGAAGGCTCAACTAGCAAGTTAGACATTCAAGAGCACTAAATAGAGTACAAAGGTCCACATTGATGCTTTGGAATTGCTCAACTCTCTCCATAGAGGAGCTTGTCACGTTTTTATGCAATTTGAGACATAAAATGGTCTATTCACGACTTTACCTTACGAAAAGTGGCTCGAAGGCTCAACTAGCAAGTTATACTTTTAAGAGCACTAAATATAGTGCAACGGCCCACATTGATCCTTTGGAATTGCCCAACTCTCTCCATAGAGGTGCTTTTCATGTTTTTATGCAATTTCAAACATAACATGGTCTATTCGCATCTTTACCTTACGAAACGTGGCACGAAGGCTCAACTTGAAAGTTAGTCTTTTAAGAGCACTAAATAGAGTACAACGGTCCACATTGATGCTTTGGAATTGCTCAACTCTCTCCATAGAGGAGCTTTTCACGTTTTTGTGTAATTTCAAACATAACTTGGTCTATTCGCATCTTTACCTTACGAAACGTGGCACGAAGGCTCAACTAGCAAGTTAGACTTTTAAGAGCACCAAATAGAGTGCAACGGTCCATAATGATGCTTTGGAATTGCTCAACTCTCTCCATAGAGGAGCTTTTCACGTTTTGGAGCAATTTGAGACCTAACTTGGTCTATTCGCGTCTCTACCTTACGAAACGTGGCACGAAGGCTCAACTAGCAAGTTAGACTTGTAAGGGCACTAAATAGAGTACAACGGTCCACATTGATGCTTTGGAATTGCTCAACTCTCTCCATAGAGGAGCTTTTCACCTTTTTGTGCAATTTAAGACATAACTTGGTCTATTCGCGTCTGAACCTTACGAAACGTGGCACGAAGGCTCAACTAGCAAGTTATTCTTTTAAGAGCACTAAATATAGTACAACGGCATACATTGATGCTTGGAATTGGTCAACTGTCTCCATAGAGGAGCTTGTAACGTTTTTGTGCAATTTGAGACGTTACTTGGTCTATTCGTGTCTTTACCTTACAAAACGTGGCACGAAGGCTTAACTAGCAAGTTATACTTTTAAGAGCAAAAAATATAGTACAACGGCCCACATTGATGCTTTGGAATTGCTCAACTCTCTCCATTGAGGAGCTTTTCACGTTTTTGTGCAATTTCAAACATAACATGGTCTATTCGCATCTTTACCATACGAAACGTGGCACGAAGGCTCAACTAGCAAGTTAGACTTTTAAGAGCACTAAATAGAGTACAACGGTCCACATTGATGCTTTGGAATTGCTTAACTCTCTCCATAGAGGAGCTTTTCACGTTTTTGTGCAATTTCAAACATAACTTGGTCTATTCGCATATTTACCTTACGAAACGTGGCACGAAGGCTAAACTAGCAAGTTAGAATTCTAAGAACACTAAATGGAGTACAATGGTACACATTGATGCTTTAGAATTGCTCAACTCTCTCCATAGAGGAGCTTGTCACGTTTTTGTGCAATTTAAGACATAACTTGGTCTATTCGCGTCTTTACCTTACGAAACGTGGCACGAAGGCTCAACTAGAAGTTAGACTTTTAAGAGCACTAAATATAGTACAACGGCCCACATTGATGCTTTGGAATTCCTCAACTCTCTCCATTGAGGAGTTTTTCACGTTTTTGCGCAATTTCAAACATAACATGGTCTATACGCATCTTTACCGTACGAAACGTGGCACGAAGGCTCAACTAGCAAGTTAGACTTTTAAGAGCACTAAATAGAGTACAACGGTTCACATTGATGCTTTGGAATTGCTCAACTCTCTCCATAGAGGAGCTTTTCACGTTTTTGAGCAATTTGAGACATAACTTGGTATATTCGCGTCTTTACCTTAGGAAACGTGGCACGAAGGCTTAACTAGAAGTTAGACTTTTAAAAGCACTGAATAGAGTACAGCAGTCCACATTGATGCTTTGGAATTGCTCAACTCTCTCCATAGAGGAGCTTTTCACGTTTTTGTACAATTTGAAACATAACTTGGTCTATTCACAACTTTAACTTACGAAACATTGCACGAAGGCTAAACTAGCAAGTTAGACTTTTAAGATCACTAAAAGGACTACAACGGTCCACAATGATGCTTTGGAATTGCTCAACTCTCTCCATTGAGTAGCTTTTCACGTTTTGGAGCAATTTGAGACATAACTTGGTCTATTCGCGTCTTTACTTTATGAAACGTGGCACGAAGGCTCAACTAGCGAGTTAGACTTTTAAGAGCACTAAATAGAATACAATGGTCCACATTGATGCTTTGGAATTGCTCAACTCTCTCCATAGAGGAGCTTTTCACGTTTTTGTGCAATTTCAAACATAACTTGGTCTATTCGCATCTTTACCTTACGAAACGTGGCACGAAGGCTCAACTAGCAAGTTAGACATTCAAGAGCACTAAATAGAGTACAAAGGTCCACATTGATGCTTTGGAATTGCTCAACTCTCTCCATAGAGGAGCTTGTCACGTTTTTATGCAATTTGAGACATAAAATGGTCTATTCACGACTTTCCCTTACGAAAAGTGGCTCGAAGGCTCAACTAGCAAGTTATACTTTTAAGAGCACTAAATATAGTGCAACGGCCCACATTGATCCTTTGGAATTGCCCAACTCTCTCCATAGAGGTGCTTTTCATGTTTTTATGCAATTTCAAACATAACATGGTCTATTCGCATCTTTACCTTACGAAACGTGGCACGAAGGCTCAACTTGAAAGTTAGTCTTTTAAGAGCACTAAATAGAGTACAACGGTCCACATTGATGCTTTGGAATTGCTCAACTCTCTCCATAGAGGAGCTTTTCACGTTTTTGTGTAATTTCAAACATAACTTGGTCTATTCGCATCTTTACCTTACGAAACGTGGCACGAAGGCTCAACTAGCAAGTTAGACTTTTAAGAGCACCAAATAGAGTGCAACGGTCCATAATGATGCTTTGGAATTGCTCAACTCTCTCCATAGAGGAGCTTTTCACGTTTTGGAGCAATTTGAGACCTAACTTGGTCTATTCGCGTCTCTACCTTACGAAACGTGGCACGAAGGCTCAACTAGCAAGTTAGACTTGTAAGGGCACTAAATAGAGTACAACGGTCCACATTGATGCTTTGGAATTGCTCAACTCTCTCCATAGAGGAGCTTTTCACCTTTTTGTGCAATTTAAGACATAACTTGGTCTATTCGCGTCTTAACCTTACGAAACGTGGCACGAAGGCTCAACTAGCAAGTTATAATTTTAAGAGCACTAAATATAGTACAACGGCATACATTGATGCTTGGAATTGGTCAACTCTCTCCATAGAGGAGCTTGTAACGTTTTTGTGCAATTTGAGACATAACTTGGTCTATTCGTGTCTTTACCTTACAAAACGTGGCACGAAGGCTTAACTAGCAAGTTATACTTTTAAGAGCACAAAATATAGTACAACGGCCCACATTGATGCTTTGCAATTGCTCAACTCTCTCCATAGAGGAGCTTTTCACGTTTTTGTGCAATTTCAAACATAACTTGGTCTATTCGCATCTTTACCTTACGAAACGTGGCACAAAGGCTCAACTAGCAAGTTAGACTTTTAAGAGCACTAAATAGAGTACTAAGGTCCACATTGATGCTTTGGAATTGCTCAACTCTCTCCATAGAGGAGCTTGTCACGTTTTTGTGCAATTTGAGACATAAAATGGTCTATTTGCGTCTTTACCTTACGAAGAGTGGCTCGAAGGCTCAACTAGCAAGTTATACTTTTAAGAGCACTAAATAGAGTGCAACGGTCCACATTGATGCTTTGGAATTGCTTAACTCTCTCCATAGAGGAGTTTTTCACCTTTTTGTGCAATTTAAGACATAACTTGGTTTATTCGCGTCTTAACCTTACGAAACGTGGCACGAAGGCTCAACTAGCAAGTTATACTTTTAAGAGCACTAAATATAGTACAACGGCATACATTGATGCTTGGAATTGGTCAACTCTCTCCATAGAGGAGCTTGTAACGTTTTTGTGCAATTTGAGACATAACTTGGTCTATTCGTGTCTTTATCTTACAAAACGTGGCACGAAGGCTTAACTAGCAAGTTATACTTTTAAGAGCACAAATATAGTACAACGGCCCACATTGATGCTTTGCAATTGCTCAACTCTCTCCATAGAGGAGCTTTTCACGTTTTTGTGCAATTTCAAACATAACTTGGTCTATTCGCATCTTTACCTTACGAAACGTGGCACAAAGGCTCAACTAGCAAGTTAGACTTTTAAGAGCACTAAATAGAGTACTAAGGTCCACATTGATGCTTTGGAATTGCTTAACTCTCTCCATAGAGGAGCTTGTCACGTTTTTGTGCAATTTGAGACATAAAATGGTCTATTTGCGTCTTTACCTTACGAAAAGTGGCTCGAAGGCTCAACTAACAAGTTATACTTTTAAGAGCACTAAATATAGTGCAACGGCCCACATTGATGCTTTGGAATTGCCCAACTCTCTCCATAGAGGTGCTTTTCTCGTTTTTATGCAATTTCAAACATAACATGGTCTATTCGCATCTTTACCTTACGAAACGTGGCACGAAGGCTCAACTTGAAAGTTAGTCTTTTAAAAGCACTAAATAGAGTACAACGGTCCACATTGATGCTTTGGAATTGCTCAACTCTCTCCATAGAGGAGCTTTTCACGTTTTTGTGCAATTTCAAACATCACTTGGTCTATTCGCATCTGTACCTTACGAAACGTGGCACGAAGGCTCAACTAGCAAGTTAGACTTTTAAGAGCACCAAATAGAGTGCAACGGTCCATAATGATGCTTTGGAATTGCTCAACTCTCTCCATAGAGGAGCTTTTCACGTTTTGGAGCAATTTGAGACATAACTTGGTCTATTCGCGTCTTTACCTTACGAAACGTGGCACGAAGGCTCAACTAGCAAGTTAGACTTTTAAGAGCACTAAATAGAGTACAACGGTCCATATTGATGCTTTGGAATTGCTCAACTCTCTCCATAGAGGAGCTTTTCACCTTTTTGTGCAATTTAAGACATAACTTGGTCTATTCGCGTCTTAACCTTACGAAACGTGGCACGAAGGCTCAACTAGCAAGTTATAATTTTAAGAGCACTAAATATAGTACAACGGCATACATTGATGCTTGGAATTGGTCAACTCTCTCCATAGAGGAGCTTGTAACGTTTTTGTGCAATTTGAGACATAACTTGGTCTATTCGTGTCTTTACCTTACAAAACGTGGCACGAAGGCTTAACTAGCAAGTTATACTTTTAAGAGCACAAAATATAGTACAACGGCCCACATTGATGCTTTGCAATTGCTCAACTCTCTCCATAGAGGAGCTTTTCACGTTTTTGAGCAATTTGAGACATAACTTGGTATATTCGCGTCTTTACCTTAGGAAACGTGGCACGAAGGCTTAACTAGAAGTTAGACTTTTAAAAGCACTGAATAGAGTACAGCAGTCCACATTGATGGTTTGGAATTGCTCAACTCTCTCCATAGAGGAGCTTTTCACGTTTTTGTACAATTTGAAACATAACTTGGTCTATTCGCAACTTTAACTTACGAAACGTTGCACGAAGGCTAAACTAGCAAGTTAGACTTTTAAGATCACTAAAAGGACTACAACGGTCCACAATGATGCTTTGGAATTGCTCAACTCTCTCCATTGAGTAGCTTTTCACGTTTTGGAGCAATTTGAGACATAACTTGGTCTATTCGCGTCTTTACCTTATGAAACGTGGCACGAAGGCTCAACTAGCGAGTTAGACTTTTAAGAGCACTAAATATAGTACAACGGCCCACATTGATGCTTTGGAATTGCTCAACTCTCTCCATTGAGGAGCTTTTCACATTTTTGTGCAATTTCAAACATAACATGGTCTATTCGCATCTTTACCATACGAAACGTGGCACGAAGGCTCAACTAGCAAGTTAGACTTTTAAGAGCACTAAATAGAGTACAACGGTCCACATTGATGCTTTGGAATTGCTTAACTCTCTCCATAGAGGAGCTTTTCACGTTTTTGTGCAATTTCAAACATAACTTGGTCTATTCGCATATTTACCTTACGAAACGTGGCACGAAGGCTAAACTAGCAAGTTGGAATTCTAAGAACACTAAATGGAGTACAATGGTACACATTGATGCTTTAGAATTGCTCAACTCTCTCCATAGAGGAGCTTGTCACGTTTTTGTGCAATTTAAGACATAACTTGGTCTATTCGCGTCTTTACCTTACGAAACGTGGCACGAAGGCTCAACTAGAAGTTAGACTTTTAAGAGCACTAAATATAGTACAACGGCCCACATTGATGCTTTGGAATTGCTCAACTCTCTCCATTGAGGAGCTTTTCACATTTTTGCGCAATTTCAAACATAACATGGTCTATACGCATCTTTACCGTACGAAACGTGGCACGAAGGCTCAACTAGCAAGTTAGACTTTTAAGAGCACTAAATAGAGTACAACGGTTCACATTGATGCTTTGGAATTGCTCAACTCTCTCCATAGAGGAGCTTTTCACGTTTTTGTGCAATTTCAAACATAACTTGGTCTATTCGCATCTTTACCTTACGAAACGTGGCACGAAGGCTAAACTAGCAAGTTAGAATTCTAAGAACACTAAATGGAGTACAATGGTACACATTGATGCTTTAGAATTGCTCAACTCTCTCCATAGAGGAGCTTGTCACGTTTTTGTGCAATTTAAGACATAACTTGGTCTATTCGCGTCTTTACCTTACGAAATGTGGCACGAAGGCTCAACTAGAAGTTAGACTTTTAAGAGCACTAAATATAGTACAACGGCCCACATTGATGCTTTGGAATTGCTCAACTCTCTCCATTGAGGAGCTTTTCACGTTTTTATGCAATTTCAAACATAACATGGTCTATTCGCATCTTTACCTTACGAAACGTGGCACGAAGGCTCAACTTGAAAGTTAGTCTTTTAAAAGCACTAAATAGAGTACAACGGTCCACATTGATGCTTTGGAATTGCTCAACTCTCTCCATAGAGGAGCTTTTCACGTTTTTGTGCAATTTCAAACATAACTTGGTCTATTCGCATCTTTACCTTACGAAACGTGGCACGAAGGCTCAACTAGCAAGTTAGACTTTTAAGAGCACCAAATAGAGTGCAACGGTCCATAATGATGCTTTGGAATTTCTCAACTCTCTCCATAGAGGAGCTTTTCACGTTTTGGAGCAATTTGAGACATAACTTGGTCTATTCGCGTCTTTACCTTACGAAACGTGGCACGAAGGCTCAACTAGCAAGTTAGACTTTTAAGAGCACTAAATAGAGTACAACGGTCCACATTGATGCTTTGGAATTGCTCAACTCTCTCCATAGAGGAGCTTTTCACCTTTTTGTGCAATTTAAGACATAACTTGGTCTATTCGCGTCTGAACCTTACGAAACGTGGCACGAAGGCTCAACTAGCAAGTTATTCTTTTAAGAGCACTAAATATAGTACAACGGCATACATTCATGCTTGGAATTGGTCAACTGTCTCCATAGAAGAGCTTGTAACGTTTTTGTGCAATTTGAGACATAACTTGGTCTATTCGTGTCTTTACCTTACAAAACGTGGCACGAAGGCTTAACTAGCATGTTATACTTTTAAGAGCAAAAAATATAGTACAACGGCCCACATTGATGCTTTGGAATTGCTCAACTCTCTCCATTGAGGAGCTTTTCACGTTTTTGTGCAATTTCAAACATAACATGGTCTATTCGCATCTTTACCATACGAAGCGTGGCACGAAGGCTCAACTAGCAAGTTAGACTTTTAAGAGCACTAAATAGAGTACAACGGTCCACATTGATGCTTTGGAATTGCTTAACTCTCTCCATAGAGGAGCTTTTCACGTTTTTGTGCAATTTAAAACATAACTTGGTCTATTCGCATATTTACCTTACGAAACGTGGCACGAAGGCTAAACTAGCAAGTTAGAATTCTAAGAACACTAAATGGAGTACAATGGTACACATTGATGCTTTAGAATTGCTCAACTCTCTCCATAGAGGAGCTTGTCACGTTTTTGTGCAATTTAAGACATAACTTGTTCTATTCGCGTCTTTACCTTACGAAACGTGGCACGAAGGCTCAACTAGAAGTTAGACTTTTAAGAGCACTAAATATAGTACAACGGCCCACATTGATGCTTTGGAATTGCTCAACTCTCTCCATTGAGGAGCTTTTCACGTTTTTGCGCAATTTCAAACATAACATGGTCTATACGCATCTTTACCGTACGAAACGTGGCACGAAGGCTCAACTAGCAAGTTAGACTTTTAAGAGCACTAAATAGAGTACAACGGTTCACATTGATGCTTTGGAATTGCTCAACTCTCTCCATGGAGGAGCTTTTCACGTTTTTGAGCAATTTGAGACATAACTTGGTATATTCGCGTCTTTACCTTAGGAAACGTGGCACGAAGGCTTAACTAGAAGTTAGACTTTTAAAAGCACTGAATAGAGTACAGCAGTCCACATTGATGCTTTGGAATTGCTCAACTCTCTCCATAGAGGAGCTTTTCACGTTTTTGTACAATTTGAAACATAACTTGGTCTATTCGCAACTTTAACTTACGAAACGTTGCACGAAGGCTAAACTAGCAAGTTAGACTTTTAAGATCACTAAAAGGACTACAACGGTCCACAATGATGCTTTGGAATTGCTCAACTCTCTCCATTGAGTAGCTTTTCACGTTTTGGAGCAAGTTGAGACATAACTTGGTCTATTCGCGTCTTTACCTTATGAAACGTGGCACGAAGGCTCAACTAGCGAGTTAGACTTTTAAGAGCACTAAATAGAATACAATGGTCCACATTGATGCTTTGGAATTGCTCAACTCTCTCCATAGAGGAGCTTTTCACGTTTTTGTGCAATTTCAAACATAACTTGGTCTATTCGCATATTTACCTTACGAAACGTGGCACGAAGGCTAAACTAGCAAGTTAGAATTCTAAGAACACTAAATGGAGTACAATGGTACACATTGATGCTTTAGAATTGCTCAACTCTCTCCATAGAGGAGCTTGTCAAGTTTTTGTGCAATTTAAGACATAACTTGGTCTATTCGCGTCTTTACCTTACGAAACGTGGCACGAAGGCTCAGCTAGAAGTTAGACTTTTAAGAGCACTAAATATAGTACAACGGCCCACATTGATGCTTTGGAATTGCTCAACTCTCTCCATTGAGGAGCTTTTCACGTTTTTGCGCAATTTCAAACATAACATGGTCTATACGCATCTTTACCGTACGAAACGTGGCACTAAGGCTCAACTAGCAAGTTAGACTTTTAAGAGCACTAAATAGAGTACAACGGTTCACATTGATGCTTTGGAATTGCTCAACTCTCTCCATAGAGGAGCTTTTCACGTTTTTGAGCAATTTGAGACATAACTTGGTATATTCGCGTCTTTACCTTAGGAAACGTGGCACGAAGGCTTAACTAGAAGTTAGACTTTTAAAAGCACTGAATAGAGTACAACGGTTCACATTGATGCTTTGGAATTGCTCAACTCTCTCCATAGAGGAGCTTTTCACGTTTTTGAGCAATTTGAGACATAACTTGGTCTATTCGCGTCTTTACCTTATGAAACGTGGCACGAAGGCTCAACTAGCGAGTTAGACTTTTAAGAGCACTAAATAGAATACAATGGTCCACATTGATGCTTTGGAATTGCTCAACTCTCTCCATAGAGGAGCTTTTCACGTTTTTGTGCAATTTCAAACATAACTTGGTCTATTCGCATATTTACCTTACGAAACGTGGCACGAAGGGTAAACTAGCAAGTTAGAATTCTAAGAACACTAAATGGAGTACAATGGTACACATTGATGCTTTAGAATTGCTCAACTCTCTCCATAGAGGAGCTTGTCACGTTTTTGTGCAATTTAAGACATAACTTGGTCTATTCGCGTCTTTACCTTACGAAACGTGGCACGAAGGCTCAGCTAGAAGTTAGACTTTTAAGAGCACTAAATATAGTACAACGGCCCACATTGATGCTTTGGAATTGCTCAACTCTCTCCATTGAGGAGCTTTTCACGTTTTTGCGCAATTTCAAACATAACACGGTCTATACGCATCTTTACCGTACGAAACGTGGCACTAAGGCTCAACTAGCAAATTAGACTTTTAAGAGCACTAAATAGAGTACAACGGTTCACATTGATGCTTTGGAATTGCTCAACTCTCTCCATAGAGGAGCTTTTCACGTTTTTGAGCAATTTGAGACATAACTTGGTATATTCGCGTCTTTACCTTAGGAAACGTGGCACGAAGGCTTAACTAGAAGTTAGACTTTTAAAAGCACTGAATAGAGTACAGCAGTCCACATTGATGGTTTGGAATTGCTCAACTCTCTCCATAGAGGAGCTTTTCACGTTTTTGTACAATTTGAAACATAACTTGGTCTATTCGCAACTTTAACTTACGAAACGTTGCACGAAGGCTAAACTAGCAAGTTAGACTTTTAAGATCACTAAAAGGACTACAACGGTCCACAATGATGCTTTGGAATTGCTCAACTCTCTCCATTGAGTAGCTTTTCACGTTTTGGAGCAATTTGAGACATAACTTGGTCTATTCGCGTCTTTACCTTATGAAACGTGGCACGAAGGCTCAACTAGCGAGTTAGACTTTTAAGAGCACTAAATAGAATACAATGGTCCACATTGATGCTTTGGAATTGCTCAACTCTCTCCATAGAGGAGCTTTTCACGTTTTTGTGCAATTTCAAACATAACTTGGTCTATTCGCATCTTTACCTTACGAAATGTGGCACGAAGGCTCAACTAGAAGTTAGACTTTTAAGAGCACTAAATATAGTACAACGGCCCACATTGATGCTTTGGAATTGCTCAACTCTCTCCATTGAGGAGCTTTTCACGTTTTTATGCAATTTCAAACATAACATGGTCTATTCGCATCTTTACCTTACGAAACGTGGCACGATGGCTCAACTTGAAAGTTAGTCTTTTAAAAGCACTAAATAGAGTACAACGGTCCACATTGATGCTTTGGAATTGCTCAACTCTCTCCATAGAGGAGCTTTTCACGTTTTTGTGCAATTTCAAACATAACTTGGTCTATTCGCATCTTTACCTTACGAAACGTGGCACGAAGGCTCAACTAGCAAGTTAGACTTTTAAGAGCACCAAATAGAGTGCAACGGTCCATAATGATGCTTTGGAATTGCTCAACTCTCTCCATTGAGGAGCTTTTCACGTTTTGGAGCAATTTGAGACATAACTTGGTCTATTCGCGTCTTTACCTTACGAAACGTGGCACGAAGGCTCAACTAGCAAGTTAGACTTTTAAGAGCACTAAATAGAGTACAACGGTCCACATTGATGCTTTGGAATTGCTCAACTCTCTCCATAGAGGAGCTTTTCACCTTTTTGTGCAATTTAAGACATAACTTGGTCTATTCGCGTCTGAACCTTACGAAACGTGGCACGAAGGCTCAACTAGCAAGTTATTCTTTTAAGAGCACTAAATATAGTACAACGGCATACATTCATGCTTGGAATTGGTCAACTGTCTCCATAGAGGAGCTTGTAACGTTTTTGTGCAATTTGAGACATAACTTGGTCTATTCGTGTCTTTACCTTACAAAACGTGGCACGAAGGCTTAACTAGCATGTTATACTTTTAAGAGCAAAAAATATAGTACAACGGCCCACATTGATGCTTTGGAATTGCTCAACTCTCTCCATTGAGGAGCTTTTCACGTTTTTGTGCAATTTCAAACATAACATGGTCTATTCGCATCTTTACCATACGAAGAGTGGCACGAAGGCTCAACTAGCAAGTTAGAGTTTTAAGAGCACTAAATAGAGTACAACGGTCCACATTGATGCTTTGGAATTGCTTAACTCTCTCCATAGAGGAGCTTTTCACGTTTTTGTGCAATTTAAAACATAACTTGGTCTATTCGCATATTTACCTTACGAAACGTGGCACGAAGGCTAAACTAGCAAGTTAGAATTCTAAGAACACTAAATGGAGTACAATGGTACACATTGATGCTTTAGAATTGCTCAACTCTCTCCATAGAGGAGCTTGTCACGTTTTTGTGCAATTTAAGACATAACTTGGTCTATTCGCGTCTTTACCTTACGAAACGTGGCACGAAGGCTCAACTAGAAGTTAGACTTTTAAGAGCACTAAATATAGTACAACGGCCCACATTGATGCTTTGGAATTGCTCAACTCTCTCCATTGAGGAGCTTTTCACGTTTTTGCGCAATTTCAAACATAACAAGGTCTATACGCATCTTTACCGTACGAAACGTGGCACGAAGGCTCAACTAGCAAGTTAGACTTTTAAGAGCACTAAATAGAGTACAACGGTTCACATTGATGCTTTGGAATTGCTCAACTCTCTCCATAGAGGAGCTTTTCACGTTTTTGAGCAATTTGAGACATAACTTGGTATATTCGCGTCTTTACCTTAGGAAACGTGGCACGAAGGCTTAACTAGAAGTTAGACTTTTAAAAGCACTGAATAGAGTACAGCAGTCCACATTGATGGTTTGGAATTGCTCAACTCTCTCCATAGAGGAGCTTTTCACGTTTTTGTACAATTTGAAACATAACTTGGTCTATTCGCAACTTTAACTTACGAAACGTTGCACGAAGGCTAAACTAGCAAGTTAGACTTTTAAGATCACTAAAAGGACTACAACGGTCCACAATGATGCTTTGGAATTGCTCAACTCTCTCCATTGAGTAGCTTTTCACGTTTTGGAGCAAGTTGAGACATAACTTGGTCTATTCGCGTCTTTACCTTATGAAACGTGGCACGAAGGCTCAACTAGCGAGTTAGACTTTTAAGAGCACTAAATAGAATACAATGGTCCACATTGATGCTTTGGAATTGCTCAACTCTCTCCATAGAGGAGCTTTTCACGTTTTTGTGCAATTTCAAACATAACTTGGTCTATTCGCATATTTACCTTACGAAACGTGGCACGAAGGCTAAACTAGCAAGTTAGAATTCTAAGAACACTAAATGGAGTACAATGGTACACATTGATGCTTTAGAATTGCTCAACTCTCTCCATAGAGGAGCTTGTCACGTTTTTGTGCAATTTAAGACATAACTTGGTCTATTCGCGTCTTTACCTTACGAAACGTGGCACGAAGGCTCAGCTAGAAGTTAGACTTTTAAGAGCACTAAATATAGTACAACGGCCCACATTGATGCTTTGGAATTGCTCAACTCTCTCCATAGAGGAGCTTTTCACGTTTTTGTGCAATTTCAAACATAACTTGGTCTATTCGCATATTTACCTTACGAAACGTGGCACGAAGGCTAAACTAGCAAGTTAGAATTCTAAGAACACTAAATGGAGTACAATGGTACACATTGATGCTTTAGAATTGCTCAACTCTCTCCATAGAGGAGCTTGTCACGTTTTTGTGCAATTTAAGACATAACTTGGTCTATTCGCGTCTTTACCTTACGAAACGTGGCACGAAGGCTCAGCTAGAAGTTAGACTTTTAAGAGCACTAAATATAGTACAACGGCCCACATTGATGCTTTGGAATTGCTCAACTCTCTCCATTGAGGAGCTTTTCACGTTTTTGCGCAATTTCAAACATAACATGGTCTATACGCATCTTTACCGTACGAAACGTGGCACTAAGGCTCAACTAGCAAGTTAGACTTTTAAGAGCACTAAATAGAGTACAACGGTTCACATTGATGCTTTGGAATTGCTCAACTCTCTCCATAGAGGAGCTTTTCACGTTTTTGAGCAATTTGAGACATAACTTGGTATATTCGCGTCTTTACCTTAGGAAACGTGGCACGAAGGCTTAACTAGAAGTTAGACTTTTAAAAGCACTGAATAGAGTACAGCAGTCCACATTGATGCTTTGGAATTGCTCAACTCTCTCCATAGAGGAGCTTTTCACGTTTTTGAGCAATTTGAGACATAACTTGGTCTATTCGCGTCTTTACCTTATGAAACGTGGCACGAAGGCTCAACTAGCGAGTTAGACTTTTAAGAGCACTAAATAGAATACAATGGTCCACATTGATGCTTTGGAATTGCTCAACTCTCTCCATAGAGGAGCTTTTCACGTTTTTGTGCAATTTCAAACATAACTTGGTCTATTCGCATATTTACCTTACGAAACGTGGCACGAAGGGTAAACTAGCAAGTTAGAATTCTAAGAACACTAAATGGAGTACAATGGTACACATTGATGCTTTAGAATTGCTCAACTCTCTCCATAGAGGAGCTTGTCACGTTTTTGTGCAATTTAAGACATAACTTGGTCTATTCGCGTCTTTACCTTACGAAACGTGGCACGAAGGCTCAGCTAGAAGTTAGACTTTTAAGAGCACTAAATATAGTACAACGGCCCACATTGATGCTTTGGAATTGCTCAACTCTCTCCATTGAGGAGCTTTTCACGTTTTTGCGCAATTTCAAACATAACATGGTCTATACGCATCTTTACCGTACGAAACGTGGCACTAAGGCTCAACTAGCAAGTTAGACTTTTAAGAGCACTAAATAGAGTACAACGGTTCACATTGATGCTTTGGAATTGCTCAACTCTCTCCATAGAGGAGCTTTTCACGTTTTTGAGCAATTTGAGACATAACTTGGTATATTCGCGTCTTTACCTTAGGAAACGTGGCACGAAGGCTTAACTAGAAGTTAGACTTTTAAAAGCACTGAATAGAGTACAGCAGTCCACATTGATGCTTTGGAATTGCTCAACTCTCTCCATAGAGGAGCTTTTCACGTTTTTGTACAATTTGAAACATAACTTGGTCTATTCGCAACTTTAACTTACGAAACGTTGCACGAAGGCTAAACTAGCAAGTTAGACTTTTAAGATCACTAAAAGGACTACAACGGTCCACAATGATGCTTTGGAATTGCTCAACTCTCTCCATTGAGTAGCTTTTCACGTTTTGGAGCAATTTGAGACATAACTTGGTCTATTTGCGTCTTTACCTTATGAAACGTGGCACGAAGGCTCAACTAGCGAGTTAGACTTTTAAGAGCACTAAATAGAATACAATGGTCCACATTGATGCTTTGGAATTGCTCAACTCTCTCCATAGAGGAGCTTTTCACGTTTTTGTGCAATTTCAAACATAACTTGGTCTATTCGCATCTTTACCTTACGAAACGTGGCACGAAGGCTCAACTAGCAAGTTAGACTTTCAAGAGCACTAAATAGAGTACAAAGGTCCACATTGATGCTTTGGAATTGCTCAACTCTCTCCATTGAGGAGCTTGTCACGTTTTTATGCAATTTGAGACATAAAATGGTCTATTCACGTCTTTACCTTACGAAAAGTGGCTCGAAGGCTCAACTAGCAAGTTATACTTTTAAGAGCACTAAATATAGTGCAACGGCCCACATTGATGCTTTGGAATTGCCCAACTCTCTCCATAGAGGTGCTTTTCATGTTTTTATGCAATTTCAAACATAACATGGTCTATTCGCATCTTTACCTTGCGAAACGTGGCACGAAGGCTCAACTTGAAAGTTAGTCTTTTAAGAGCACTAAATAGAGTACAACGGTCCACATTGATGCTTTGGAATTGCTCAACTCTCTCCATAGAGGAGCTTTTCACGTTTTTGTGTAATTTCAAACATAACTTGGTCTATTCGCATCTTTACCTTACGAAACGTGGCACGAAGGCTCAACTAGCAAGTTAGACTTTTAAGAGCACCAAATAGAGTGCAACGGTCCATAATGATGCTTTGGAATTGCTCAACTCTCTCCATAGAGGAGCTTTTCAAGTTTTGGAGCAATTTGAGACATAACTTGGTCTATTCGCGTGTTTACCTTACGGAACGTGGCACGAAGGCTCAACTAGCAAGTTAGACTTGTAAGAGCACTAAATAGAGTACAACGGTCCACATTGATGCTTTGGAATTGCTCAACTCTCTCCATAGAGGAGCTTTTCACCTTTTTGTGCAATTTAAGACATAACTTGGTCTATTCGCGTCTTAACCTTACGAAACGTGGCACGAAGGCTCAACAAGCAAGTTATACTTTTAAGAGCACTAAATATAGTACAACGGCATACATTGATGCTTGGAATTGGTCAACTCTCTCCATAGAGGAGCTTGTAACGTTTTTGTGCAATTTGAGACATAACTTGGTCTATTCGAGTCTTTACCTTACAAAACGTGGCACGAAGGCTTAACTAGCAAGTTATACTTTTAAGAGCACAAAATATAGTACAACGGCCCACATTGATGCTTTGCAATTGCTCAACTCTCTCCATAGAGGAGCTTTTCACGTTTTTGTGCAATTTCAAACATAACTTGCTCTATTCGCATCTTTACCTTACGAAACGTGGCACAAAGGCTCAACTAGCAAGTTAGACTTTTAAGAGCACTAAATAGAGTACTAAGGTCCACATTGATGCTTTGGAATTGCTCAACTCTCTCCATAGAGGAGCTTGTCACGTTTATGTGCAATTTGAGACATAAAATGGTCTATTTGCGTCTTTACCTTACGAAGAGTGGCTCGAAGGCTCAACTAGCAAGTTATAATACTTTTAAGAGCACTAAATAGAGTGCAACGGTCCACATTGATGCTTTGGAATTGCTTAACTCTCTCCATAGAGGAGCTTTTCACCTTTTTGTGCAATTTAAGACATAACTTGGTCTATTCGCGTCTTAACCTTACGAAACGTGGCACGAAGGCTCAACTTGAAAGTTAGTCTTTTAAGAGCACTAAATAGAGTACAACGGTCCACATTGATGCTTTGGAATTGCTCAACTCTCTCCATAGAGGAGCTTTTCACGTTTTTGTGCAATTTCAAACATAACTTGGTCTATTCGCATCTTTACCTTATGAAACGTGGCACGAAGGCTCAACTAGCAAGTTAGACTTTTAAGAGCACCAAATAGAGTGCAACGGTCCATAATGATGCTTTGGAATTGCTCAACTCTCTCCATAGAGGAGCTTTTCTCGTTTTGGAGCAACTTGAGACATAACTTGGTCTATTCGCGTCTTTACCTTACGAAACGTGGCACGAAGGCTCAACTTGAAAGTTAGACTTTTAAGAGCACTAAATAGAGTACAACGGTCCACATTGATGCTTTGGAATTGCTCAACTCTCTCCATAGAGGAGCTTTTCACCTTTTTGTGCAATTTAAGACATAACTTGGTCTATTCGCGTCTGAACCTTACGAAACGTGGCACGAAGGCTCAACTAGCAAGTTATTCTTTTAAGAGCACTAAATATAGTACAACGGCATACATTGATGCTTGGAATTGGTCAACTGTCCCCATAGAGGTGCTTGTAACATTTTTGTGCAATTTGAGACATAACTTGGTCTATTCGTGTCTTTACCTTACAAAACGTGGCACGAAGGCTTAACTAGCAAGTTATACTTTTAAGAGCAAAAAATATAGTACAACGGCCCACATTGATGCTTTGGAATTGCTCAACTCTCTCCATTGAGGAGCTTTTCACGTTTTTGTGCAATTTCAAACATAACATGGTCTATTCGCATCTTTACCATACGAAACGTGGCACGAAGGCTCAACTAGCAAGTTAGACTTTTAAGAGCACTAAATAGAGTACAACGGTCCACATTGATGCTTTGGAATTGCTTAACTCTCTCCATAGAGGAGCTTTTCACGTTTTTGTGCAATTTCAAACATAACTTGGTCTATTCGCATATTTACCTTACGAAACGTGGCACGAAGGCTAAACTAGCAAGTTAGAATTCTAAGAACACTAAATGGAGTACAATGGTACACATTGATGCTTTAGAATTGCTCAACTCTCTCCATAGAGGAGCTTGTCACGTTTTTGTGCAATTTAAGACATAACTTGGTCTATTCGCGTCTTTACCTTACGAAACGTGGCACGAAGGCTCAACTAGAAGTTATACTTTTAAGAGCACTAAATATAGTACAACGGCCCACATTGATGCTTTGGAATTGCTCAACTCTCTCCATTGAGGAGCTTTTCACGTTTTTGCGCAATTTCAAACATAACATGGTCTATACGCATCTTTACCGTACGAAACGTGGCACGAAGGCTCAACTAGCAAGTTAGACTTTTAAGAGCACTAAATAGAGTACAACGGTTCACATTGATGCTTTGGAATTGCTCAACTCTCTCCATAGAGGAGCTTTTCACGTTTTTGAGCAATTTGAGACATAACTTGGTATATTCGCGTCTTTACCTTAGGAAACGTGGCACGAAGGCTTAACTAGAAGTTAGACTTTTAAAAGCACTGAATAGAGTACAACAGTCCACATTGATGCTTTGGAATTGCTCAACTCTCTCCATAGAGGAGCTTTTCACGTTTTTGTACAATTTGAAACATAACTTGGTCTATTCGCAACTTTAACTTACGAAACGTTGCACGAAGGCTAAACTAGCAAGTTAGACTTTTAAGATCACTAAAAGGACTACAACGGTCCACAATGATGCTTTGGAATTGCTCAACTCTCTCCATTGAGTAGCTTTTCACGTTTTGGAGCAATTTGAGACATAACTTGGTCTATTCGCGTCTTTACCTTATGAAACGTGGCACGAAGGCTCAACTAGCGAGTTAGACTTTTAAGAGCACTAAATAGAATACAATGGTCCACATTGATGCTTTGGAATTGCTCAACTCTCTCCATAGAGGAGCTTTTCACGTTTTTGTGTAATTTCAAACATAACTTGGTCTATTCGCATCTTTACCTTACGAAACGTGGCACGAAGGCTCAACTAGCAAGTTAGACTTTCAAGAGCACTAAATAGAGTACAAAGGTCCACATTGATGCTTTGGAATTTCTCAACTCTCTCCATAGAGGAGCTTGTCACGTTTTTATGCAATTTGAGACATAAAATGGTCTATTCACGTCTTTACCTTACGAAAAGTGGCTCGAAGGCTCAACTAGCAAGTTATACTTTTAAGAGCACTAAATATAGTGCAACGGCCCACATTGATGCTTTGGAATTGCCCAACTCTCTCCATAGAGGTGCTTTTCATGTTTTTATGCAATTTCAAACATAACATGGTCTATTCGCATCTTTACCTTACGAAACGTGGCACGAAGGCTCAACTTGAAAGTTAGTCTTTTAAGAGTACTAAATAGAGTACAACGATCCACATTGATGCTTTGGAATTGCTCAACTCTCTCCATAGAGGAGCTTTTCACGTTTTTGTGTAATTTCAAACATAACTTGGTCTATTCGCATCTTTACCTTACGAAACGTGGCACGAAGGCTCAACTAGCAAGTTAGACTTTTAAGAGCACCAAATAGAGTGCAACGGTCCATAATGATGCTTTGGAATTGCTCAACTCTCTCCATAGAGGAGCTTTTCACGTTTTGGAGCAATTTGAGACATAACTTGGTCTATTCGCGTGTTTACCTTACGGAACGTGGCACGAAGGCTCAACTAGCAAGTTAGACTTGTAAGAGCACTAAATAGAGTACAACGGTCCACATTGATGCTTTGGAATTGCTCAACTCTCTCCATAGAGGAGCTTTTCACCTTTTTGTGCAATTTAAGACATAACTTGGTCTATTCGCGTCTTAACCTTACGAAACGTGGCACGAAGGCTCAACTAGCAAGTTATACTTTTAAGAGCACTAAATATAGTACAACGGCATGCATTGATGCTTGGAATTGGTCAACTCTCTCCATAGAGGAGCTTGTAACGTTTTTGTGCAATTTGAGACATAACTTGGTCTATTCGTGTCTTTACCTTGCAAAACGTGGCACGAAGGCTTAACTAGCAAGTTATACTTTTAAGAGCACAAAATATAGTACAACGGCCCACATTGATGCTTTGCAATTGCTCAACTCTCTCCATAGAGGAGCTTTTCACGTTTTTGTGCAATTTCAAACATAACTTGGTCTATTCGCATCTTTACCTTACGAAACGTGGCACAAAGGCTCAACTAGCAAGTTAGACTTTTAAGAGCACTAAATAGAGTACTAAGGTCCACATTGATGCTTTGGAATTGCTCAACTCTCTCCATAGAGGAGCTTGTCACGTTTATGTGCAATTTGAGACATAAAATGGTCTATTTGCGTCTTTACCTTACGAAGAGTGGCTCGAAGGCTCAACTAGCAAGTTATAATACTTTTAAGAGCACTAAATAGAGTGCAACGGTCCACATTGATGCTTTGGAATTGCTTAACTCTCTCCATAGAGGAGCTTTTCACCTTTTTGTGCAATTTAAGACATAACTTGGTCTATTCGCGTCTTAACCTTACGAAACGTGGCACGAAGGCTCAACTAGCAAGTATTACTTTTAAGAGCACTAAATATAGTACAACGGCATACATTGATGCTTGGAATTGGTCAACTCTCTCCATAGAGGAGCTTGTAACGTTTTTGTGCAATTTGAGACATAACTAGGTCTATTCGTGTCTTTACCTTACAAAACGTGGCACGAAGGCTTAACTAGCAAGTTATACTTTTAAGAGCACAAATATAGTACAACGGCCCACATTGATGCTTTGCAATTGCTCAACTCTCTCCATAGAGGAGCTTTTCACGTTTTTGTGCAATTTCAAACATAACTTGGTCTATTCGCATCTTTACCTTACGAAACGTGGCACAAAGGCTCAACTAGCAAGTTAGACTTTTAAGAGCACTAAATAGAGTACTAAGGTCCACATTGATGCTTTGGAATTGCTCAACTCTCTCCATAGAGGAGCTTGTCACGTTTTTGTGCAATTTGAGACATAAAATGGTCTATTTGCGTCTTTACCTTACGAAAAGTGGCTCGAAGGCTCAACTAGCAAGTTATACTTTTAAGAGCACTAAATATAGTGCAACGGCCCACATTGATTCTTTGGAATTGCCCAACTCTCTCCATAGAGGTGCTTTTCACGTTTTTATGCAATTTCAAACATAACATGGTCTATTCGCATCTTTACCTTACGAAACGTGGCACGAAGGCTCAACTTGAAAGTTAGTCTTTTAAGAGCACTAAATAGAGTACAACGGTCCACATTGATGCTTTGGAATTGCTCAACTCTCTCCATAGAGGAGCTTTTCACGTTTTTGTGCAATTTCAAACATAACTTGGTCTATTCGCATCTTTACCTTACGAAACGTGGCACGAAGGCTCAACTAGCAAGTTAGACTTTTAAGAGCACCAAATAGAGTGCAACGGTCCATAATGATGCTTTGGAATTGCTCAACTCTCTCCATAGAGGAGCTTTTCACGTTTTGGAGCAATTTGAGACATAACTTGGTCTATTCGCGTCTTTACCTTACGAAACGTGGCACGAAGGCTCAACTAGCAAGTTAGACTTTTAAGAGCACTAAATAGAGTACAACGGTCCACATTGATGCTTTGGAATTGCTCAACTCTCTCCATAGAGGAGCTTTTCACCTTTTTGTGCAATTTAAGACATAACTCGGTCTATTCGCGTCTGAACCTTACGAAACGTGGCACGAAGGCTCAACTAGCAAGTTATTCTTTTAAGAGCACTAAATATAGTACAACGGCATACATTGATGCTTGGAATTGGTCAACTGTCTCCATAGAGGAGCTTGTAACGTTTTTGTGCAATTTGAGACATAACTTGGTCTATTCGTGTCTTTACCTTACAAAACGTGGCACGAAGGCTTAACTAGCAAGTTATACTTTTAAGAGCACTAAATATAGTACAACGGCCCACATTGATGCTTTGGAATTGCTCAACTCTCTCCATTGAGGAGCTTTTCACGTTTTTGTGCAATTTCAAATATAACATGGTCTATTCGCATCTTTACCGTACGAAACGTGGTACGAAGGCTCAACTAGCAAGTTAGACTTTTAACAGCACTAAATAGAGTACAACGGTCCACATTGATGCTTTGGAATTGCTCAACTCTCTCCATAGAGGACCTTTTCACGTTTTTGTGCAATTTCAAACATAACTTGGTCTATTCGCATCTTTACCTTACGAAACGTGGCACGAATGCTAAACTAGCAAGTTAGACTTTCAAGAGCACTAAATAGAGTACAACGGTCCACATTGATGCTTTTGAATTGCTCAACTCTCTCCATAGAGGACCTTTTCACGTTTTTGTGCAATTTCTAACATAACTTGGTCTATTCGCATCTTTACCTTACGAAACGTGGCACGAAGGCTCAACTAGCAAGTTAGACTTTCAAGAGCACTAAATAGAGTACAAAGGTCCACATTGATGCTTTGGAATTGCTCAACTCTCTCCATAGAGGAGCTTGTCACGTTTTTGAGCAATTTGAGACATAAAATGGTCTATTCGCGTCTTTACCTTACGAAACGTGGCTCGAAGGCTCAACTAGCAAGTTATAATTTTAAGAGCACTAAATATGGTGCAACGGCCCACATTGATGCTTTGGAATTGCCCAACTCTCTCCATAGAGGTGCTTTTCACGTTTTTATGCAATTTCAAACATAACATGGTCTAATCGCATATTTACCTTACGAAACGTGGCACGAAGGCTCAACTTGAAAGTTAGTCTTTTAAGAGCACTAAATAGAGTACAACGGTCCACATTGATGCTTTGGAATTGCTCAACTCTCTCCATAGAGGAGCGTTTCACGTTTTTGTGCAATTTCAAACATAACTTGGTCTATTCGCATCTTTACCTTACGAAACATGGCACGAAGGCTCAACTAGCAAGTTACACTTTTAAGAGCACCAAATAGAGTGCAACGGTCCGTAATGATGCTTTGGAATTGCTCAACTCTCTCCATAGAGGAGCTTTTCACGTTTTGGAGCAATTTGAGACATAACTTGGTCTATTCGCGTCTTTACCTTACGAAACGTGGCACGAAAGCTCAACTAGCAAGTTAGACTTTTAAGAGCACTAAGCAGAGTACAATGGTCCACATCGATACTTTGGAATTGCTCAACTTTCTCCAAAGAGGAGCTTTTCACGTTTTTGTACAATTTCAAACATAACTTGGTCTATTCGCATCTTTACACTCGAAACGTTGCACGAAGGCTAAACTAGCAAGTTAGACTTCTAGGAACACTAAATAGAGTACAACGGTACACATTGATGCTTTGGAATTGCTCAACTCTCTCCATAGAGGAGCTTGTCACGTTTTTGTGCAATTTAAGACATAACTTGGTCTATTCGCGTCTTAACCTTACGAAACGTGGCACGAAGGCTCAACTAGCAAGTTATACTTTTAAGAGCACTAAATATAGTACAACGGCATACATTGATGCTTGGAATTGGTCAACTCTCTCCATAGAGGAGCTTGTCACGTTTTTGTGCAATTTGAGACATAACTTGGTCTATTCGTGTCTTTACCTTACAAAATGTGGCACGAAGGCTCAACTTGCAAGTTATACTTTTAAGAGCACAAAATATAGTACAACGGCCCACATTGATGCTTTGGAATTGCTCAACTCTCTCCATTGAGGAGCTTTTCACGTTTTTGTGCAATTTCAAACATAACATGGTCTATTCGCATCTTTACCGTACGAAACGTGGCACGAAGGCTCAACTAGCAAGTTATACTTTTAAGAGCACTAAATAGAGTACAACGGTCCACATTGATGCTTTGGAATTGCTCAACTCTCTCCATAGAGGAGCTTGTCACATTTTTGTGCAATTTGAGACATAAAATGGTCTATTCGCGTCTTTACCTTACGAAACGTGTCTCCAAGACTCAACTAGCAAGTTAAACTTTTAAGAGCACTAAATATAGTACAACGGCCCACATTGATGCTTTGGAATTGCTCAACTCTCTCCATAGAGGTGCTTTTCACGTTTTTGTGCAATTTCAAACATAACATGGTCTATTCGCATCTTTACCTTACGAAACGTGGCACGAATGCTCAACTAGAAAGTTAGTCTTTTAAGAGCACGAAATAGAGTACAACGGTCCACATTGATGCTTTGCTATTGCTCAACTCTCTCCATAGAGGAGCTTGTCACGTTTTTGTGCAATTTGAGACATAACTTGGTCTATTCGTGTCTTTACCTTACAAAACGTGGCACGAAGGCTCAACTAGCAAGTTATACTTTTAAGAGCACAAAATATAGTACGACGGCCCACATTGATGCTTTGGAATTGCTCAGCTCTCTCCATTGAGGAGCTTTTTGTTATGATATGAGTTTTGATGATGAAGTGTGCATTCTATATGTTGATCAAAATATGTGTTCTATGTTTGCTATGCATTCTTAATTATATTCTGAACTTGTTTCTATCCTTTAATGCTTTAATTTTCAAGGCTAACAAAGATCAAGACATGAAGCTTTTAATCAAGCTTACAAGTCACTAAGTTTCAGGTTCCAGATTTCACTATGAATTGTCTTGTTGTAGTGGCCTTTGCTACTTTTACACAAGATAGCATATCACAAGTTGTCATCCTATAAAGTCAAAACTTGCTGAAATTCAATGAATGAGTGCAGAAAAGAAAGATTAGCAGCTGATTTGAAATAACAGCTAGCAAAGCATGCTAAAAATTAAATTATGAAGACTTTCCTTGCACCTACAGACATCACATGATCAAAGAGTTAAAGATAGCTGCAATTGTTGAAAAGAAAAGCAATGAAGTAAGTGAAAGAGATAAGAAGTCAAAGGTGGCTGTAAAAGAAATAAAAGAGATGACATAAGTTGTTTGAATTATTGAAGAGATAAGAAGAAGAAATAAATGGAGAAGACAAGAAGTAAAAGACAGCTGCAAAAGAAATAAATGGGAGCTGAAATCTTTCATATCACAAAGCTTTAAAGGTCAAAAATGTATAGCTCAATGCAACAGACATATTTAGGAATTCTAGTGCATATATGCTCATACATACTTCATAAACACACACAGAACTTCATTCTAATTCTCTGAGAGTTTTACAAGCATTCTAGCCTTCATTCTTACTCAGAAAATACTCAAGCTTCATTGTACACTCCTTGATCATTATAGGGTCACTTTGTACACACAATTGAGAGTCTAAGTGTTTGTGGTTAGCTTACAAAATCACAAGAAAGTGAGGCTGGCACTTGGTAAGCCAAAACAGCCATTGTAAAGTGAAGTTGACACTTTAAACAACAGCTGGTGTAAAGAGAGAGGCTTGGCTCTTCAACAAGCAAATCATAGTGGATTCAAAATCTCAAGGAGGAGCCTTGAGGAGTGGATGTAGGACTATACAAAGCCGAACCACTATAAATCTGTTTGCACTCTCTTACCCTACTCTTTACTAATTTATTTGTGTGTGTGCTTGTTGTATTTAATTCTAGTACTTGATTCCTACTTGAACTAACCTAGACCTCAAGCTTATATTCACTAATATCAAGTTCCTATAAGATTTAAAGTAATCTGAAATCAGCAGGTTTAAACTAAAATTTGACATATTTTTAAAGGGTAAAACAATTCACGCCCCCTCTTGTGTTACCTAGAGTCTTTCAATTGGTATCAGAGGAAGGTTTTAAATTCTCATAAGAACTAACATTCTAGAGAATTAGATGGCTGAAGAATTTGGAATGTCAATCAATAAACCACCATTCTTTAAAGGAAAAGACTATGCTTTTTGGAAAAATAGAATGGAGATTTTTCTACAATCAAATGACATTGAGTTATGGGAAATTGTAGCAAATGGACCATATAAACCAACAAAGCAGATCAAGAAAGGTGAAGAAGAATCAGAGATTGATAAACCTAGAAATGAATGGAGTGAAAATGACAAGAAGTTAGTGTCCTATAATGCAAAAGCTAAAAACATATTACACTGTGGACTAAGTAGACAAGAATATAATCATATTTCTACATGTGTAACAGCTAGAGATATATGGAAGAAATTAGAAATTAAGCATGAAGGGACAAGTCAAGTTAAGGACTCTAAAATAAATATTCTTGTTCATAAGTATGAGTTGTTCAAAATGGAACCTCATGAGTCAATATCTAATATGTATGGAAGGCTTACTGGTTTAGTAAATGATTTAACTGCTCTTGGTAAAGTGTTTTCAGATGCAGATCAAGTACAAAAGATCCTAAGATCTCTACCTAAAAAGTGGGATGCCAAGGTGACAGCAATTCAAGAATCAAAGAACTTGAAGACATTACCTCTTGAGGAACTCATTGGTTCTCTAATGACTCACGAGCTAAAATTGAAGGATAGAGAAGTGGAGGAAGAAGAGGACAGCAAGAAAAGAACTACTGCACTTGCTGTACAAAGTTCCCACGAAGATAGTGAAGATGATAGTGATACTGATACAGCTTTGTTGGTTAAAAATTTCAAAAAATTTATGAAGTACAGGAAGAAGTTTCCTAACAGAAGCAAAAGAAATGAAAAAGGTAAAACAATTGATGAAGTTGTTTGCTTTAATTGTGGCAAAGCAGGACATGTTAAAAATGAATGTCCAAGGAAGAAAAGAGCACACTACAGAGATAAGAAGAAAGAAGATAAGAAAGCACTTAAATCTACTTGGGATCCAGATTCTTCAGAGTCAGACCAATCTGATAATGAAGATATCAGGGCAAACTTTTGCCTAGTGGCTAAGGAAGAAGTTCATTCTTCTGCAGAGGTTAGTGAATCTGATTTGGACTCTGATTATGATGATATTTCTGTTGATGAATTATTTAAATCTTTCCAGGAAATGTGCAATCAGAATGAAAAACTTATCTTTGTAAACAAGAATTTGAAAAAGGAAAATGCTAGCTTGAAAGATAAAGAGAAAGCATGTCTAGAAGAAATAAGTAAATTACAAAGCAAGCTTAACAACTTAAATATAGAACTAGAGGAGCTGAAAAATTTTAAGGACATTATTATGCCTGATAATTCAGATTTGCTAGAAGAACTTAGATGTCTAAAAGAAAAGAACAAATGCTTAGAAGAATCTTTTAAAAAATTTTATGCTAGTTCAGACAAGCTTGATAACATCCTATCTATGCAAAAACCATACCTAGATAAAACAGGGATAGGATACAATCCTACTAAATTGAAGGAAACATTATTAGAAAGAAGCAAATTTGATTTTAATGCCTCCACCAGCTCAGTAATTAAAAATTCCAGATTCAGGTCAAGAACTACAAATAAAAAAATTGTCCAAATTTGGGTTCCTAAAGGAACATATGTTGTTGATACTAACCACCAAGGACCCCACAAAGTGTGGGTACCTAAATGAACACAAATTCTCTGCAGGTTTGTCTAAAATCAAGCCTTAAAGCTTGTGAATGGTTTCTGGACAGCGGGTGTTCTAGACATATGACTGGAAATCCAAAATTGTTTTCATCCTTCACAATGAAAGAAAATGGAGGATATGTAACTTTTGGAGACAATGGAAAGGGTAAGATCCTAGGTATAGGGTCTATAGGTAATCTCTCTTCATTTTGCATTGAAAATGTGCTCTTGGTAGATGGTTTATCTTACAATCTATTAAGTATTAGTCAATTAACAGATAGAGATCTTAATGTGTGTTTTTCTAAGAAAAAATGTCTTATAACAAGTGTTGAAAATGTCACTACCCTAACTGGTTTCAGAAAAGGTAACGTTTATAAAATTGACTTGGAAATGTTACATGCAAGTCCTGTAAAATGCTTAGTTGCATCTGAATTAGTAATTGAAAATTGGCATAGAAGACTTGGACATATAGGTATGAGCACCTTAGCTAAATTGACTAAAAGAGGGCTAGTTAAAGGAGTTCCAAATCTGAATTTTGTCAATAATGGTGTCTGTGATACTTGCACAAGAGGCAAGCAAGTGAAAAGCTCTTTTAAACCTAAAGATGTAGTTTCTACTTCCAGGCCATTACAACTATTGCATTTGGACCTTTTTGGTCCTAGTAGAGTAAAAAGTCTTGGTGGAAAATCTTATGCTTTTGTTCTAGTTGATGACTATACAAGATTTACATGGGTTCTATTTTTAGCACATAAAAATGAGGCCTTAACTGAATTTTCAAAACTAGTTAAGAAATTGCAAAATGAAAAGAGTTGTTGCATATCTAGAATAAGAAGTGACCATGGAGGTGAGTGACCGGACCTCTATTTTGAGGTCCTAATACTATCTAATTAGGAGGTTCTAGTGCTTATAGTAATTCATTTGTGTTTAAATAAAGTTATTTTACCCTTATACATGTTTCCCGTTGGTTCTGCAGGAAATCAGGCTTAAATGACTGAATTGGGCAAGTTGGAGCACTTTTTGGGCACTTTTTGCTGTGAGGTGTCGGGACTTAGATTATGAAGATGTTCTTGAAGACTACAAGCTCCAACGGTACACTAATCTATGGCCGAGATTGAATTGTTTTGAATTATGAATGGATTAGATTACAACAAGACTTGAAGGGTTAAGATGATCATTTAAAGGTGAATCCAATGGTTGTGCATAAGACAACATTCTTGCTTGCAATTTTTGACTTAAAAGAAGATCTTACTTGATTTTTGGAGTCAAAGATGGCTGCAAGTTGCTACACATTTAAAAGGAAATTGTTGGAGATACCAATGCCAAGATTTGGTGCAAGTTTGATCAAATGGTCAAAGATGACAAAATTGTTGGAGATACCAAGGTCAAGATTTGGTGCAAGTTTAATCAAATGGTCAAAGATGGCTGCAAGTGCACATGACAACTCAAATCTTGCAAAGCTAGACTTGGAAAATAATGCAAGTGCAACGGCTACATATTGCAAGGTTGAGATTTAATGATCTATTCATTCAATGGCCAAGATTTGCACATGTAATTGAAGGTCGAGATTTGAAGATGGAAAAAGATCCAATGGTGGAAATCACAAGAGCTTGGAATCAGACCTTGTTCGGGCAAGTTGGAGCACTTTTTGGACACCCGTCCGGACACCTACGGCGAATCTGCAATTTTTTGCACCGAAATTTCAAGGGCATTTGGGGTAAATCATGTATGTAACCAATGGGAAACGATTTTATAAGGATAGTTAGGTATTTTCTATTGAAAAAAAAGAGAAGAAAACCCTAAGATTTGGTGGGCTTCCACATTATAATTCATTGACTTCTCCAAGATGAAGCCACCATAGGAGTAGTGTAGATCTAGTTTCTCTCTCTAAGTTTTCTTTATTGTTTTTGGTGCTTTCTCTTGATTTTGTATAAACTCTGATTTAGATGACAATAGATTGGATGTTTATTGCAACAATCATGAGTGGGTAGTTCTCTTCTCTAGTTTCTAATCCCGAAAGGTGGATGCAAGGTTTCGATTACTCAAGGTATGTTCAAAGAATCGTAGCTTCGATTCTTCTCTTTTAATTTCGTGATAGTTGTGTGAGTGGATATATGAGAATGACATATTTGATTGTATTCTTGGATTGTCTAGTCTAGGGATTGCATCTAATGTGTTTGATTGAGAATTGTTAAATCCATTGCATAGCTATTAATTATGTGTATTGATGATGGGGTTTTGGGTTAATTTAGGAATGTGCATGGGAGAGTTATGGTTAATTGATCTTTGAGTGTGAAACTAGGGTGTTAGCCAAGCCGAGCCCCAAGGGGGAACATTAATCCATAATATTAGGTGCTTATCCCTTTGCGTTCATCGTAGATTAAGAGACCCGATGGCCTACATGTATGAATTGAAGTCTTATATCCCAATTCTCTTTGCATATGCATGATTGATAGTATCACACAATGCATTGTGTATGGTTGTGTGTGTTTGCAATGATACCTTGAGTATGAGAACCGAGTAACCACCGGGACGGATTAGAGACTAGGTTTTTAATTAATTGTTTTAAATCCAATTTGTGCTTACTTTGATTACAAAATCGGTCATGCTACCGAGTCATTCGGCCCATTTCTTTTACTTGTTTTTATTTGATATTCATTGTGTTTATTAGTGTTAGCTAGTCATTTGCATATCATTCACTTCAAATTTGCATTGCTTCCTCGTGGATCGATACCGGACTCACCGGTTTATTACTTGACGATACCCTACACTTGGGGTAAGTACACACACACTTTGGTGTCGGTCAGTGAGTTTGAGAACAATGAATTTGTAAAATACTGTGATGAACAAGGTATTTCACATAATTTTTCAGTTTCTAGAACACCACAGCAAAATGGTGTGGTGGAAAGGAAAAATAGAACTTTACAAGAAATTGGAAGAACTATGATGCTTGAAAACAATTCACCTAAGTATTTTTGGGCTGAAGCAATAAATACAGCTTGTTATGTCTCAAATAGGTTAACAATAAGACCTATTCTTAAGAAAACCCCTTATGAGTTGTGGAATGGAAGACCTCCTAGAGTTGACTATTTTAAAGTTTTTGGATGTAAATGTTTTATTCTAAATACCAAGGATAATCTAGACAAATTTGATTCCAAATCTGATTTAGGTATCTTTTTAGGCTACTCACTGGTTAGTAAAGCCTATAGGGTGTTTAATAAAAGAACTAAATGTGTTGAAGAAGCAATACATGTTAAATTTGATGAATTATCTACTCTAACACCTTCTTGTGAGAAAAATGTGGATATAGTAACAGAAATTGCAGATTTAACAAACAAGGAAAAAGCTGGTACAATTTCTCCAGAGAAGGAAGATGACTCTGAAGAGGAAGTTGACATTTTTGGAACAAAGAAACAAGAAGAGAAAAATGAGTATGAAACTCATGAAAGCACAACTTCAATACCAACCATAGTAGTGGATCCAAAGAAACCAAGGTACACAACATATCATTCACCAAAAGAAATAATTGGTGATGTACATGAAGGAATTCAGACCAGAAATTCCAGGTTATCATCTCTTAATGTTTTCAATTTTGTTGCACTCATTTCTAAGATTGAACCTAGGAATATAAGTGAAGCTATAGATGACAATGATTGGGTTATTGCTATGCAGGAAGAATTAGATCAATTTCAAAAATGTAATGTATGGGAACTAGTTCCAAAACCAGAAAATAAATCAATCATAGGTACTAGATGGATTTATAGAAATAAAACGGATGAAAGTGGTGTAGTTACAAGGAATAAAGCCAGGTTAGTTGCACAAGGTTATAATCAACAAGAAGGCATTGATTTTGGTGAAACCTATGCACCCGTAGCTAGAATGGAAGCCATAAGACTATTAATTGCATTTGCATGTTACAAAGGAATAAAATTATTTCAAATGGATGTTAAAAGTGCTTTCTTAAATGGAAAAATTAATGAAGAAGTGTATGTTAAACAACCACCAGGGTTTGAAGACTTGAAACATCCAGATTATGTTTTCAAATTAAATAAAGCTCTTTATGGATTAAAACAAGCTCCTAGAGCCTGGTATGAGAAGCTGTCCAGCTTCTTAATTCAATGTGGTTTTAGCCGTGGGAAAATTGATAACACTTTGTTTATTAAGATTAAAGATCAAGATATACTACTAGTACAAATATATGTTGACGATGTGATTTTTGGAGCTACTAATGAATGTATGTGCAAGGAATTTGCTGCAAGAATGCAGGGGGAGTTTGAGATGAGCATGATGGGTGAACTTACCTATTTTCTTGGCTTACAAGTGAAACAAACGCCTAAGGGAACACACATCAATCAAACCAAATACATAAAGGATCTTCAGATCAAATTTGGAATGGACAAAGCTAAACCTTCTCCAACTCCTATGGCAACTACAACTAAACTTGACATAGACTCAGAAGGCAATGAGGTAAATTCAAAACTCTATAGATCCATGATTGGATCTTTGCCATATTTAACTGCCAGTAGACCAGATATCATGTTTAGTGTATGTATGTGTGCTAGATTTCAATCAAATCCTAAGGAATCACATCTAAAAGCTGTCAAAATAATTTTTAGATACTTAAATGGTACCCCTACTTTAGGACTATGGTATTCTAGAGAATCAAACCTTGATTTGTTTGGTTTCTCTGATGCTGATTATGCAGGCAGCATAATTGATAGGAAAAGTACCTCTGGCACATGTCAATTTCTAGGAAGAATGTTAGTTTCCTGGTATTCTAAAAAGCAATACAGTGTGGCTCTATCAACCACAGAGGCAGAATATGTAGCTTTAGCGGGCTGTTGTAGTCAACTATTATGGATAAGACAACAACTAAGTGATTTTGGACTCACGTATTCAAAAATCCCAATTATGTGTGATAACACAAGTTCAATCAATCTATCAAACAACCCTGTGCATCATTCCAAAGCCAAACACATAGATGTTAGGCACCATTTTATCAGGGACCATGTCATAAAGGGTAATGTTAGCATAGAATACATTGACACTACTCACCAACTTGCTGACATTTTTACAAAACCCTTGAATTCTGAGAGATTTAAATTCTTAAGACATGAACTAGGATTAACTCAAACATCTTAGTTTCTACCATGCATCATTTCAGGGGGAGCATTCAATATTATTCTTTTTGATTATTCCAAAAAGGGGGAGAAACATTGACAAATTGACAAACATCAAGACTTAAATCTGATTTAAGTCATACATATTTTGTCATCATCAAAAAGGGGGAGAATGTTATGATATGAGTTTTGATGATGAAGTGTGCATTCTATATGTTGATCAAAATATGTGTTCTATGTTTGCTATGCATTCTTAATTATATTCTGAACTTGTTTCTATCCTTTAATGCTTTAATTTTCAAGGCTAACAAAGATCAAGACATGAAGCTTTTAATCAAGCTTACAAGTCACTAAGTTTCAGGTTCCAGATTTCACTATGAATTGTCTTGTTGTTTTGGCCTTTGCTACTTTTACACAAGATAGCATATCACAAGTTGTCATCCTATAAAGTCAAAACTTGCTGAAATTCAATGAATGAGTGCAGAAAAGAAAGATTAGCAGCTGATTTGAAATAACAGCTAGCAAAGCATGCTAAAAATTAAATTATGAAGACTTTCCTTGCACCTACAGACATCACATGATCAAAGAGTTAAAGATAGCTGCAATTGTTGAAAAGAAAAGCAATGAAGTAGGTGAAAGAGATAAGAAGTTAAAGGTGGCTGTAAAAGAAATAAAAGAGATGACATAAGTTGTTTGAATTATTGAAGAGATAAGAAGAAGAAATAAATGGAGAAGACAAGAAGTAAAAGACAGCTGCAAAAGAAATAAATGGGAGCTGAAATCTTTCATATCACAAAGCTTTAAAGGTAAAAAATGTATAGCTCAATGCAACAGACATATTTAGGAATTCTAGTGCATATAAATGCTCATACATACTTCATAGACACACACAGAACTTCATTCCAATTCTCTGAGAGTTTTACAAGCATTCTAGCCTTCATTCTTACTCAGAAAATACTCAAGCTTCATTGTACACTCCTTGATCATTATAGGGTCACTTTGTACACACAATTAAGAGTCTAAGTGTTTGTGGTTAGCTTACAAAATCACAAGAAAGTGAGGCTGGCACTTGGTAAGCCAAAACAGCCATTGTAAAGTGAAGTTGACACTTTAAACAACAGCTGGTGTAAAGAGAGAGGCTTGGCTCTTCAACAAGCAAATCATAGTGGATTCAAAATCTCCAGGAGGAGCCTTGAGGAGTGGATGTAGGACTATACAAAGCCGAACCACTATAAATCTGTTTGCACTCTCTTACCCTACTCTTTACTAATTTATTTGTGTGTGTGCTTGTTGTATTTAATTCTAGTACTTGATTCCTACTTGAACTAACCTAGACCTCAAGCTTATATTCACTAATATCAAGTTCCTATAAGATTTAAAGTTAGACTTTTAAGAGCACTAAATAGAATACAACGGTTACATTGATGCTTGGGAATTGCTCAACTCTCTCCATAGAGGAGCTTTTCACGTTTTTGTGCAATTTCAAACATAACTTGGTCTATTCGCATCTTTACCGTACGAAACGTGGCACGAAGGCTCAACTAGCAAGTTAGACTTTTAAGAGCACTAAATGGAGTACAACAGTCCACATTGATGCTTTGGAATTGCTCAACTCTCTCCATAGAGGAGCTTTTCACGTTTTTGGGCAATTTCAAACATAACTTGGTCTATTCGCATCTTTACCTTACGAAACGTGGCACGAAGGCTCAACTAGCAAGTTAGACTTTCAAGAGCACTAAATAGAGTACAACGGTCCACATTGATGCTTTGGAATTGCTCAACTCTCTCCATAGAGGAGCTTGTCACGTTTTTGTGCAATTTGAGATATAAAATGGTCTATTCGCGTCTTTATCTTACGAAACGTGGCTCGAAGACTCAACTAGCAAGTTATACTTTTAAGAGCACTAAATATAGTACAACGACCCACATTGATGCTTTGGAATTGCTCAACTCTCTCCATAGAGGAGCTTGTCACGTTTTTGTGCAATTTGAGACATAAAATGGTCTATTCGCTTCTTTACCTTACGAAACGTGGCTCGAAGACTCAACTAGCAAGTTAGACTTTTAAGAGCACCAAATAGAGTGCAACGGTCCACAATGATGCTTTGGAATTTCTCAACACTTTCCATAGAGGAGTTTTTCACGTTTTGGAGCAATTTGAGACATAACTTGGTCTATTCGCGTCTTTACCTTACGAAACGTGGCACGAAGGCTCAACTAGCAAGTTAGACTTTTAAGAGCACTAAATAGAGTACAACGGTCCACAATGATGCTTTGGAATTGCTCAACTCTCTCCATAGACGAGCTTTTCACTTTTTGTATAATTTCAAACATAACTTGGTCTATTCGCATCTTTAACTTACGAAACATTGCACGAAGGCTAAACTAGCACGTTAGACTTCTAAGAACACTAAATAGAGTACAACGGTACACATTGATGCTTTGGAATTACTCAACTCTCTCCATAGAGGAGCTTGTCACGTTTTTGTGCAATTTAAGACATAACTTGGTCTATTCGTGTCTTTACGTTACTAAACGTGGCACGAAGGCTCAACTTGCAAGTTATACTTTTAAGAGCACTAAATATAGTACAACGACATACATTGATGCTTGGAATTGGTCAACTCTCTCCATAGAGGAGCTTGCCACGTTTTTGTGTAATTTGACACATAACTTGGTCTATTCGTGTCTTTACCTTACAAAACGTGGCATGAAGGCTTAACTAGCAAGTTATACTTTTAAGAGCACAAAATATAGTACAACGGCCCACATTGATGCTTTGGAATTGCTCAACTCTCTCCATTGAGGAGCTTTTCACGTTTTTGTGCAATTTCAAACATAACATGGTCTATTCGCATCTTTACCTTACGAAACATGGCACGAGGGCTCAACTAGCAAGTTAGACTTTTAAAAGCACTAAATAGAGCACAACGGTTCACATTGATGCTCTGGAATTGCTTAACTCTCTCCATAGAGGAGCTTTTCACGTTTAGGAGCAATTTGAGACATAACTTGGTCTATTCACGTCTTTACCTTACGAAACGTGGCACGAAGGCTCAACTAGCAAGTTAGACTTTCAAGAGCACAGAATAGAGCACAACGGTCCACATCGATGCTTTGGAATTGCTCAACTCTCTCCATAGAGGAGCTTTTCACGTTTTTGTACAATTTCAAACATAACTTGGTCTATTCGCATCTTTAACTTACGAAACGTTGCACGAAGGCTAAACTAGTAAATTAAACTTTTAAGAGCACTAAATAGAGTACAACAGTCCACAATGATGCTTTGGAATTGCTCAACTCTCTCCATCGAGGAGCTTTTCACGTTTTTGTGCAATTTCAAACATAAGTTGGTCTATTCGCATCTTTACCTTACGAAACGTGGCACGAAGGCTCAACTAGCAAGTTAGACTTTTAAGAGCACTAAATAGAGTGCAACGGTCCACAATGATGCTTTGGAATTGCTCAACTCTCTCCATAGAGGAGCTTTTCACGTTTTGAAGAAATTTGAGACATAACTTGGTCTATTCGCGTCTTTACCTTACGAAACGTGGCAAGAAGGCTCAACTAGCAAGTTAGACTTTTAAGAGCACTAAATAGAGTACTACGGTCCAAATTGATGCTTTGTAATTTGCTCAACTCTCTCCATAGAGGAGCTTTTCACGTTTTTGTGCAATTTCAAACATAACTTGGTCTATTCGCGTCTTTACGTTACGAAACGTGGCACGAGGGCTTAACTAGCAAGTTAGACTTTTAAGCGCACTAAATAGAGTACAATGGTCCACAATGATGCTTTGGAATTGCTCAACTCTCTCCATAGAGGACCTTTTCACGTTTTGGAGCAATTTGAGACATAACTTGGTCTATTCGCGTCTTTACCTTACGAAACTTGGCTCGAAGGCGCAACTAGCAAGTTAGACTATTAAGAGCACTAAATAGAATACAACGGTCCACATTGATGCTTTGGAATTGCTCAACTCTCTCCATAGAGGAGCTTTTCACGTTTTTGTGCAATTTGAGACATAACTTTGTCTATTCGTGTCTTTACGTTACTAAACGTGGCACGAAGGCTCAACTAGCAAGTTATACTTTTAAGAGCACTAAATATAGTACAACGGCATACATTGATGCTTGGAATTGGTCAACTCTCTCCATAGAGGAGCTTGCCACGTTTTTGTGTAATTTGAGACATAACTTGGTCTATTCGTGTCTTTACCTTACAAAACGTGGCATGAAGGCTTAACTAGCAAGTTATACTTTTAAGAGCACAAAATATAGTACAACGGCCCACATTGATGCTTTGGAATTGCTCAACTCTCTCCATTGAGGAGCTTTTCACGTTTTTGTGCAATTTCAAACATAACATGGTCTATTCGCATCTTTACCTTACGAAACATTGCACGAGGGCTCAACTAGCAAGTTAGACTTTTAAAAGCACTAAATAGAGTACAACGGTTCACATTGATGCTTTGGAATTGTTTAACTCTCTCCATAGAGGAGCTTTTCACGTTTTGGAGCAATTTGAGACATAACTTGGTCTATTCGCGTCTTTACCTTACGAAACGTGGCACGAAGGCTCAACTAGCAAGTTAGACTTTCAAGAGCACTGAATAGAGCACAACGGTCCACATCGATGCTTTGGAATTGCTCAACTCTCTCCATAGAGGAGCTTTTCACGTTTTTGTACAATTTCAAACATAACTTGGTCTATTCGCATCTTTAACTTACGAAACGTTGCACGAAGGCTAAACTAGCAAATTAAACTTTTAAGAGCACTAAATAGAGTACAACGGTCCACAATGATGCTTTGGAATTGCTCAACTCTCTCCATCGAGGAGCTTTTCACGTTTTTGTGCAATTTCAAACATAACTTGGTCTATTCGCATCTTTACCTTACGAAACGTGGCACGAAGGCTCAACTAGCAAGTTAGACTTTTAAGAGCACTAAATAGAGTGCAACGGTCCACAATGATGCTTTGGAATTGCTCAACTCTCTCCATAGAGGAGCTTTTCACGTTTTGAAGAAATTTGAGACATAACTTGGTCTATTCGCGTCTTTACCTTACGAAACGTGGCAAGAAGGCTCAGCTAGCAAGTTAGACTTTTAAGAGCACTAAATAGAGTACTACGGTCCAAATTGATGCTTTGTAATTTGCTCAACTCTCTCCATAGAGGAGCTTTTCACGTTTTTGTGCAATTTCAAACATAACTTGGTCTATTCGCGTCTTTACCTTACGAAACGTGGCACGAGGGCTTAACTAGCAAGTTAGACTTTTAAGCGCACTAAATAGAGTACAATGGTCCACAATGATGCTTTGGAATTGCTCAACTCTCTCCATAGAGGACCTTTTCACGTTTTGGAGCAATTTGAGACATAACTTGGTCTATTCGCGTCTTTACCTTACGAAACTTGGCACGAAGGCGCAACTAGCAAGTTAGACTATTAAGAGCACTAAATAGAATACAACGGTCCGCATTGATGCTTTGGAATTGCTCAACTCTCTCCATAGAGGAGCTTTTCACGTTTTTGTGCAATTTGAGACATAACTTTGTCTATTCGCGTCTTTACCCTACGAAACGTGGCACGAAGGCTCAACTAGCAAATTAGACTTTTCAGAGCACTAAATGGACTACAACGGTCCACATTGATGCTTTGTAATTGCTCAACTCTCTCCATAGAGGAGCTTTTCACGTTTTTGTGCAATTTCAAACATTACTTGGTCTATTCGCATCTTTACCTTACGAAACATGGCACGAAGGCTCAACTAGCAAGTTAGACTTTTAAGAGCACTAAATAGAATACAACGGTCCGCATTGATGCTTTGGAATTGCTCAACTCTCTCCATAGAGGAGCTTTTCACGTTTTTGTGCAATTTGAGACATAACTTTGTCTATTCGCGTCTTTACCCTACGAAACGTGGCACGAAGGCTCAACTAGCAAATTAGACTTTTCAGAGCACTAAATGGACTACAACGGTCCACATTGATGCTTTGTAATTGCTCAACTCTCTCCATAGAGGAGCTTTTCACGTTTTTGTGCAATTTCAAACATTACTTGGTCTATTCGCATCTTTACCTTACGAAACATGGCACGAAGGCTCAACTAGCAAGTTAGACTTTTAAGAGCACTAATTAGAGTACAACGGTCCACAATGATGCTTTGGAATTGTTTAACTCTCTCCATAGAGGAGCTTTTCACGTTTTGGAGCAATTTGAGACATAACTTGGTCTATTCGCGTCTTTACCTTACGAAACGTGGCACGAAGGCTCAACTAGCAAGTTAGACTTTCAAGAGCACTGAATAGAGCACAACGGTCCACATCGATGCTTTGGAATTGCTCAACTCTCTCCATAGAGGAGCTTTTCACGTTTTTGTACAATTTCAAACATAACTTGGTCTATTCGCATCTTTAACTTACGAAACGTTGCACGAAGGCTAAACTAGCAAATTAAACTTTTAAGAGCACTAAATAGAGTACAACGGTCCACAATGATGCTTTGGAATTGCTCAACTCTCTCCATCGAGGAGCTTTTCACGTTTTTGTGCAATTTCAAACATAACTTGGTCTATTCGCATCTTTACCTTACGAAACGTGGCACGAAGGCTCAACTAGCAAGTTAGACTTTTAAGAGCACTAAATAGAGTGCAACGGTCCACAATAATGCTTTGGAATTGCTCAACTCTCTCCATAGAGGAGCTTTTCACGTTTTGAAGAAATTTGAGACATAACTTGGTCTATTCGCGTCTTTACCTTACGAAACGTGGCAAGAAGGCTCAGCTAGCAAGTTAGACTTTTAAGAGCACTAAATAGAGTACTACGGTCCAAATTGATGCTTTGTAATTTGCTCAACTCTCTCCATAGAGGAGCTTTTCACGTTTTTGTGCAATTTCAAACATAACTTGGTCTATTCGCGTCTTTACCTTACGAAACGTGGCACGAGGGCTTAACTAGCAAGTTAGACTTTTAAGCGCACTAAATAGAGTACAATGGTCCACAATGATGCTTTGGAATTGCTCAACTCTCTCCATAGAGGACCTTTTCACGTTTTGGAGCAATTTGAGACATAACTTGGTCTATTCGCGTCTTTACCTTACGAAACTTGGCACGAAGGCGCAACTAGCAAGTTAGACTATTAAGAGCACTAAATAGAATACAACGGTCCGCATTGATGCTTTGGAATTGCTCAACTCTCTCCATAGAGGAGCTTTTCACGTTTTTGTGCAATTTGAGACATAACTTTGTCTATTCGCGTCTTTACCCTACGAAACGTGGCACGAAGGCTCAACTAGCAAATTAGACTTTTCAGAGCACTAAATGGACTACAACGGTCCACATTGATGCTTTGTAATTGCTCAACTCTCTCCATAGAGGAGCTTTTCACGTTTTTGTGCAATTTCAAACATTACTTGGTCTATTCGCATCTTTACCTTACGAAACATGGCACGAAGGCTCAACTAGCAAGTTAGACTTTTAAGAGCACTAAATAGAATACAACGGTCCGCATTGATGCTTTGGAATTGCTCAACTCTCTCCATAGAGGAGCTTTTCACGTTTTTGTGCAATTTGAGACATAACTTTGTCTATTCGCGTCTTTACCCTACGAAACGTGGCACGAAGGCTCAACTAGCAAATTAGACTTTTCAGAGCACTAAATGGACTACAACGGTCCACATTGATGCTTTGTAATTGCTCAACTCTCTCCATAGAGGAGCTTTTCACGTTTTTGTGCAATTTCAAACATTACTTGGTCTATTCGCATCTTTACCTTACGAAACATGGCACGAAGGCTCAACTAGCAAGTTAGACTTTTAAGAGCACTAATTAGAGTACAACGGTCCACAATGATGCTTTGGAATTGCTGAACTCTCTCCATAGAGGAACTTTTCACGTTTTGGAGCAATTTGAGACATAACTTGGTCTATTCGCGTCTTTACCTTACGAAACGTGGCACGAAGACTCAACTAGCAAGTTAGACTTTTAAGAGCACTAAATAGAGTACTACGGTCCAATTGATGCTTTGTAATTGCTCAACTCTCTCCATAGAGGAGCTTTTCACGTTTTTGTGCCATTTCAAACATAACTTGGTTTATTCGCATCTTTACCTTACGAAACATGGCACGAAGGCTCAACTAGCAAGTTAGACTTTTAAGAGCACTAAATAGAGTACAACGGTCCACAATGATGCTTTGGAATTGCTCAACTCTCTCCATAGAGGAGCTTTTCACGTTTTGGAGCAATTTGAGACATAACTTGATCTATTCGCGTCTTTACTTTACGAAACGTGGCACGAAGGCTCAACTAGCAAGTTAGACTATTAAGAGCACTAAATAGAATACAATGGTCCACATTCATGCTTTGGAATTGCTCAAGTCTCTCCATAGAGGAGCTTTTCACGTTTTTGTGCAATTTGAGACATAACTTCGTCTGTTCGTGTTTTTACCTTACGAAATGTGGCACGAAGGCTCAACTAGCAAGTTAGACATTTCAGAGCACTAAATAGACTACAATGGTCCACATTGACGCTTTGTAATTGCTCAACTCTCTCCATAGAGGAGCTTTTCACGTTTTTGTGCAATTTCAAACATTACTTGGTCTATTCGCATCTTTACCTTATGAAACATGGCACGAAGGCTCAACTAGCAAGTTAGACTTTTAAGAGCACTAAATAGAATACAACGTTACATTGATGCTTGGGAATTGGTCAACTCTCTCCATAGAGGAGCTTTTCATGTTTTTGTGCAATTTCAAACATAACTTGGTCTATTCGCATCTTTACCTTACGAAACGTGGCACGAAGGCTCAACTAGCAAGTTAGACTTTTAAGAGCACTAAATAGAGTACAACAGTCCACATTGATGCTTTGGAATTGCTCAACTCTCTCCATAGAGGAGCTTTTCACGTTTTTGGGCAATTTCAAACATAACTTGGTCTATTCGCATCTTTACCTTACGAAACGTGGCACGAAGGCTCAACTAGCAAGTTAGACTTTCAGGAGCACTAAATAGAGTACAACGGTCCACATTGATGCTTTGGAATTGCTCAACTCTCTCCATAGAGGAGCTTGTCACGTTTTTGTGCAATTTGAGATATAAAATGGTCTATTCGCGTCTTTATCTTACGAAACGTGGCTCGAAGACTCAACTAGCAAGTTATACATTTAAGACCACTAAATATAGTACAACGGCCCACATTGATGCTTTGGAATTGCTCAACTCCCTCCATAGAGGTGCTTTTCACGTTTTTGTGTAATTTCAAACATAACATGGTATATTCGCATCTTTACCTTACGAAACGTGGCACGAAAGCTCAACTAGAAAGTTGGTCTTTTAAGAGCACTAAATAGAGTACAACAGTCCACATTGATGCTTCGGAATTGCTGAACTCTCTCCATAGAGGAGCTTTTCACGTTTTTCTGCAATTTCAAACATAACTTGGTCTATTCGCATCTTTACCTTACGAAACGTGGCACGAAGGCTCAACTAGCAAGTTAGACTTTTAAGAGCACCAAATAGAGTGCAACGGTCCATAATGATGCTTTGGAATTGCTCAACTCTCTCCATAGAGGAGCTTTTCACGTTTTGGAGCAATTTCAAACATAACATGGTCTATTCGCCTCTTTACCTTACGAAACGTGGCACGAAGGCACAACTAGAATGTGAGACGTTTAAGAGCACTAAATAGAGTACAACGGTCCACATTGATGCTTCGGAATTGCTCAACTCTCTCCACAGAGGAGCTTGTCACGTTTTTGTGCAATTTGAGACATAACTTGGTCTATTCGCGTCTTTACCTTTCGAAACGTGGCACGAAGGCTCAACTAGAAAGTTAGACTTTTAAGAGCACTAAATAGAGTACAAGGGTCCAGATTGATGCTTTGGAATTGCTCAACTCTCTCCATAGAGGAGCTTGTCACGTTTTTGTGCAATTTGAGACATAACTTGGTCTATTCGCGTCTTTACCTTACGAAACGTGGCACGAAGGCTCAACTAGCAAGTTAGACTTTTAAGAGCACTAAATAGAGTAAAACGGTCCACATTGATGCTTTGGAATTACTCAACTCTCTCCATAGAGGAGCTTTTCACGTTTTTGTGCAATTTTAAACATAACTTGGTCTATTCGCATCTTTAACTTACGAAACGTGGCACGAAGGCTCAACTAGCAAGTTAGACTTTTAAGAGCACCAAATAGAGTGCAACGGTCCACAATGATGCTTTGGAATTGCTCAACTCTTTCCATAGAGGAGTTTTTCACGTTTTGGAGCAATTTGAGACATAACTTGGTCTATTCGCGTCTTTACCTTATGAAACGTGGCACGAAAGCTCAACTAGCAAGTTAGACTTTTAAGAGCACGAAATAGAGTACAACGGTCCACAGCGATGCTTTGGAATTGCTCAACTCTCTCCATAGATGAGCTTTTCACTTTTTGTATAATTTCAAACATAACTTGGTCTATTCGCATCTTTAACTTACGAAACGTTGCACGAAGGCTAAACTAGCATGTTAGACTTCTAAGAACACTAAATAGAGTACAACAGTACACATTGATGCTTTGGAATTGCTCAACTCTCTGCATAGAGGAGCTTGTCACGTTTTTGTGCAATTTAAGACATAACTTGGTCTATTCGTGTCTTTACCTTACTAAACGTGGCACGAAGGCTCAACTAGCAAGTTATACATTTAAGAGCACTAAATATAGTACAACGGCATACATTGATGCTTGGAATTGGCCAACTGTCTCCATAGAGGAGCTTGCGACGTTTTTGTGTAATTTGAGACATAACTTAGTCTATTTGTGTCTTTACCTTACAAAACGTGGCATGAAGGCTCAACTAGCAAGTTATACTTTTAAGAGCACAAAATATAGTACAACGTCCCACATTGATGCTTTGGAATTGCTCAAGTCTCTCCATTGAGGAGCTTTTCACTTTTTTGTGCAATTTCAAACATAACTTGGTCTATTCGCATCTTTACCTTACGAAACCTGGCACGAAGGCTCAACTAGCAAGTTAGAGTTTTAAGAGCACTAAATAGAGTTCAACGGTCCACAATGATGCTTTGGAATTGCTCAATTCTCTCCATCGAGGAGCTTTTCACGTTTTTATGCAATTTCAAACATAACTTGGTCTATTCGCATCTTTACCTTACGAAACGTGGCACGAAGGCTCAACTAGCAAGTTAGACTTTTAAGAGCACTAAATAGAGTGCAACGGTCCACAATGATGTTTGGAATTGCTCAACTCTCTCCATAGAGGAGCTTTTCACGTTTTGAAGCAATTTGAGACATAACTTGGTCTATTCACGTCTTTACCTTACGAAATGTGACAAGAAGGCTCAACTAGCAAGTTAGACTTTTAAGAGCACTAAATAGAGTACTACGGTCCAAATTGATGCTTTGTAATTTGCTCAACTCTCTCCATAGAGGAGCTTTTCACGTTTTTGTGCAATTTCAAACTTAACTTGGTCTATTCGCGTCTTTACCTTACGAAACGTGGCACGAAGGCTCAACTAGCAAGTTAGACTTTTAAGAGCACTAAATAGAGTACAACGGTCCACATCGATGCTTTGGAATTGCTCAACTCTCTCCATGGATGAGCTTTTCACTTTTTGTATAATTTCAAACATTACTTGGTCTATTCGCATCTTTAACTTACGAAACGTTGCACGAAGGCTAAACTAGCATGTTAGACTTCTAAGAACACTAAATAGAGTACATCGGTACACATTGATGCTTTGGAATTGCTCAACTCTCTCCATAGAGGAGCTTGTCACGTTTTTGTGCAATTTAAGACATAACTTGGTCTATTCGTGTCTTTACCTTACTAAACGTGGCACGAAGGCTCAACTAGCAAGTTATACTTTTAAGAGCACTAAATATAGTACAACGTCATACATTGATGCTTGGAATTGGTCAACTCTCTCCATAGAGGAGCTTGCCACGTTTTTGTGTAATTTGAGACATAACTTGGTCTATTCGTGTCTTTACCTTACAAAACGTGGCATGAAGGCTCAACTAGCAAGTTCTACTTTTAAGAGCACAAAATATAGTACAACGTCCCACATTGATGCTTTGGAATTGCTCAACTCTCTCCATCGAGGAGCTTTTCACGTTTTTGTGCAATTTCAAACATAACTTAGTCTATTCGCATCTTTACCTTACGAAACCTGGCACGAAGGCTCAACTAGCAAGTTAGACTTTTAAGAGCACTAAATAGAGTACAACGGTCCACAATGATGCTTTGGAATTGCTCAACTCTCTCCATCGAGGAGCTTTTCACGTTCTTGTGCAATTTCAAACATAACTTGGTCTATTCGTGTCTTTACCTTACAAAACGTGGCATGAAGGCTCAACTAGCAAGTTCTACTTTTAAGAGCACAAAATATAGTACAACGGCCCACATTGATGCTTTGTAATTGCTCAACTCCCTCCATAGAGGAGCTTTTCACGTTTTTGTGCCATTTCAAACATAACTTGGTCTATTCGTGTCTTTACCTTACAAAACGTGGCATGAAGGCTCAACTAGCAAGTTCTACTTTTAAGAGCACAAAATATAGTACAACGGCCCACATTGATGCTTTGTAATTGCTCAACTCTCTCCATAGAGGAGCTTTTCACGTTTTTGTGCCATTTCAAACATAACTTGGTCTATTCGTGTCTTTACCTTACAAAACGTGGCATGAAGGCTCAACTAGCAAGTTCTACTTTTAAGAGCACAAAATATAGTACAACGTCCCACATTGATGCTTTGGAATTGCTCAACTCTTTCTATCGAGGAGCTTTTCACGTTTTTGTGCAATTTCAAACATAACTTAGTCTATTCACATCTTTACCTTACGAAACGTGGCACGAAGGCTCAACTAGGAAGTTAGACTTTCAAGAGCACTAAATAGAGTGCAACGGTCCACAATGATGCTTTGGAATTGCTCAACTCTCTCCATAGAGGAGCTTTTCACGTTTTGAAGCAATTTGAGACATAACTTGGTCTATTCGCGTCTTTACCTTACGAAACGTGGCAAGAAGGCTCAACTAGGAAGTTAGACTTTTAAGACCGCTAAATAGAGTACTACGGTCCAAATTGATGCTTTGTAATTTGCTCAACTCTCTCCATAGAGGAGCTTTTCACGTTTTTGTGCAACTTCAAACATAACTTGGTCTATTCGCGTCTTTACCTTACGAAACGTGGCACGAAGGCTCAACTAGCAAGTTAGACTTTTAAGAGCACTAAATAGAGTACAACGGTCCACATCGATGCTTTGGAATTGCTCAACTCTCTCCATAGATGAGCTTTTCACTTTTTGTATAATTTCAAACATAACTTGGTCTATTCGCATCTTTAACTTACGAAACGTTGCACGAAGGCTAAACTAGCATGTTAGACTTCTAAGAACACTAAATAGAGTACAACGGTACACATTGATGCTTTGGAATTGCTCAACTCTCTCCATAGAGGAGCTTGTCACGTTTTTGTGCAATTTAAGACATAACTTGGTCTATTCGTGTCTTTACCTTACTAAACGTGGCACGAAGGCTCAACTAGCAAGTTATACTTTTAGGAGCACTAAATATAGTACAACGGCATACATTGATGCTTGGAATTGGCCAACTCTCTCCATAGAGGAGCTAGCCACGTTTTTGTGTAATTTGAGACATAACTTGGTCTATTCGTGTCTTTACCTTACAAAACATGGCATGAAGGCTCAACTAGCAAGTTATACTTTTAAGAGCACAAAATATAGTACAACGGCCCACATTGATGCTTTGGAATTGCTCAACTCTCTCCATCGAGTAGCTTTTCACGTTTTTGTGCAATTACAAACATAACTTGGTCTATTCACGTCTTTACCTTACGAAACGTGGCACGAAGGCTCAACTAGCAAGTTAGACTTTTAAGAGCACTAAATAGAGTACAACGGTCCACAATGATGCTTTGGAAATGCTCAACTCTCTCCACAGGGGAGCTTTTCACGTTTTGGAGCAATTTGAGACATAACTTGGTGTATTCGCGTCTTTACCTTACGAAACTTGGCACGAAGGCTCAACTAGCAAGTTAGACTATTAAGAGCACTAAATAGAATGCAACGGTCCGCAATGATGCTTTGGAATTGCTCAACTCTCTCCATAGAGGAGCTTTTCACGTTTTTGTCCAATTTGAGACAGAACTTCGTCTATTCGCGTCTTTACCTAACGAAACGTGGCACGAAGGCTGAACTAGCAAGTTAGACTTTTAAGAGCACCAAATAGAGTGCAACGGTCCACAATGATGCTTTGGAATTGCTCAACTCTTTCCATAGAGGAGTTTTTCACGTTTTGGAGCAATTTGAGACATAACTAGGTCTATTCGCGTCTTTACCTTACGAAACGTGGCACGAAGGCTCAACTAGCAAGTTAGACTTTTAAGAGCACTAAATAGAGTACAACGGTCCACATCGATGCTTTGGAATTGCTCAACTCTCTCCATGGACAAGCTTTTCACTTTTTGTATAATTTGAAACATAACTTGGTCTATTCGCATCTTTAACTTACGAAACGTTGCACGAAGGCTAAACTAGCTTGTTAAACTTCTAAGAACACTAAATAGAGTACAACGGTACACATTGATGCTTTGGAATTGCTCAACTCTCTCCATAGAGGAGCTTGTCACGTTTTTGTGCAATTGAAGACATAACTTGGTCTAGTCATGTCTTTACCTTACTAAACGTGGGACGAAGGCTCAACAAGAAAGTTATACTTTTAAGAGCACTAAATATAGTACAACGGCATACATTGATGCTTCGAATTGGTCAACTCTCTCCATAGAGGAGCTTGCCACATTTTTGTGTAATTTGAGACATAACTTGGTCTATTCGTGTCTTTACCTTACAAAACGTGGCATGAAGGCTCAACTAGCAAGTTATACTTTTAAGAGCACAAAATATAGTACAACGGCCCACATTGATGCTTTGGAATTGCTCAACTCTCTCCATAGAGGAGCTTGTCACGTTTTTGTGTAATTTGAGACATAACTTGGTCTATTCGTGTCTTTACCTTACAAAACGTGGCATGAAGGCTCAACTAGTAAGTTATACTTTTAAGAGCACAAAATATAGTACAACGGCCCACATTGATGCTTTGGAATTGCTCAACTCTCTCCATAGAGGAGCTTTTCATGTTTTTGTGCAATTTCAAACATAACATGGTCTATTCGCATCTTTACCTTACGAAACGTGGCACGAAGGCTCAACTAGCAAGTTAGACTTTCAAGAGCACTAAATAGAGTACAACGGTCCACATTGATGCTTTGGAATTGCTGAACTCTCTCCATAGAGGAGCTTGTCACGTTTTTGTGCAATTTGAGACATAACTTGGTCTATTCGCGTCTTTACCTTACGAAACGTGGCTCGAAGGCTCAACTAGCAAGTTATACTTTTAAGAGCACTAAATATAGTACAACGGCCCACATTGATGCTTTGGAATTGCTCAACTCTCTACATAGAGGTGCTTTTCACGTTTTTGTGCAATTTCAAACATAACATGGTCTATTCGCATCTTTACCTTACGAAACGTGGCACGAAGGCTCAACTAGAAAGTAAGACTTTTAAGATCACCAAATAGAGTACAACGGTCTACATTGATGCTTTGGAATTGCTCAACTCTCTCCATAGATGAGCTTTTCACGATTTTGTGTAATTTCAAACATAACTTGGTCTATTCGCATCGTTACCTTACGAAACGTGGCACGAAGGCTCAACTAGCAAGTTAGACTTTTAAGAGCACTCAATAGAGTACAACGGTCCTCATTTATGCTTTGGAATTGCTCAACTCTCTCCATAGAGGAGCTTGTCACGTTTTTGTGCAATTTGAGACATAACTTCGTCTATTCGCGTCTTTACCTTACGAAACGTGGCACGAAGGCTCAAGTAGCAAGTTAGAATTTTAAGAGCACTAAATAGACTACAACGGTCCACATTGATGCTTGGTAATTGCTCAACCCTCTCCATAGAGGAGTTTTTCACGTTTTTGTGCAATTTCAAACATAACTTGGTCTATTCACATCTTTACCTTACGAAACATGGTACGAAGGCTCAACTAGCAAGTTAGAATTTTAGGAGCACTAAATAGAGTACAACAGTCCACATTGATGCTTTGGAATTGCTCAACTCTCTCCATTGAGGAGCTTTTCACGTTTTGGAGCAATTTCAAACATAACTTGGTCTATTCGCATCTTTAACTTACAAAACATGGCACGAAGGCTCAACTAGCAAGTTAGACCTTTAAGAGTACTAAATAGAGTACAACGATCCACAATGATGCTTTGCAATTGCTCAACTCTCTCCATAGAGGAGCTTTTCACGTTTTTGTGCAATTTCAAACATAACTTGGTCTATTCGCATCTCTACCTTACGAAACGTGGCACGAAGGCTCAACTAGCAAGTTTGACTTTTACGAGCACTAAATAGAGTACAACGGTCCACATTGATGCTTTGGAATTGCTCAACTCTCTCCATAGAAGAGCTTTTCACGTTTTTGTGCAATTTCAAACATAACATGGTCTATTCGCATCTTTACCTTACGAAACATGGCACGAAGGCTCAACTAGCAAGTTATACTTTTAATAGCACTAAATATAGTACAACGGCCCACATTGATGCTTTGGAATTGCTCAACTCTCTCCATAGAGGTGCTTTTCACTTTTTGTGCAATTTCAAACATAACATGGTCTATTCGCATCTTTACCTTACGAAACGTGGCACGAAGGCTCAACTAGAAAGTAAGACTTTTAAGAGCACTAAATAGAGTACAATGGTCTACATTGATGCTTTGGAATTGCTCAACTCTCTTCATAGATGAGCTTTTCATGATTTTGTGCAATTTCAAACATAACTTGGTCTATTCGCATCTTTACCTTACGAAACGTGGCACGAAGGCTCAACTAGCAAGTTAGACTTTTAAGAGCACTAAATAGAGTGCAACGGTCCGCAATGATGCATTGGAATTGCTCAACCCTCTCCATAGAGAAGCTTTTCACGTTTTGGAGCAATTTGAGACATAACTTGATCTTTTCGCGCCTTTACCTTACGAAACGTGGCACGAAGGCTCAACTAGCAAGTTAGACTTTTAAGAGCACTCAATAGAGTACAACGGTCCTCATTGATGCTTTGGAATTGCTCAACTCTCTCCATAGAGGAGCTTGTCACGTTTTTGTGCAATTTGAGACATAACTTCGTCTATTCGCGTCTTTACCTTACGAAACGTGGCACGAACGCTCAAGTAGCAAGTTAGAATTTTAAGAGCACTAAATAGACTACAACGGTCCACATTGATGCTTAGTAATTGCTCAACCCTCTCCATAGAGGAGCTTTTCACGTTTTTGTGCAATTTCAAACATAACTTGGTCTATTCACATCTTTACCTTAAGAAACATGGTACGAAGGCTCAACTAGCAAGTTAGAATTTTAGGAGCCCTAAATAGAGTACAACGGTCCACATTGATGCTTTGGAATTGCTCAACTCTCTCTATAGAGGAGCTTTTCACGTTTTGTGCAATTTGAGACATAACTTGGTCTATTCGCGTCTTTACCTTACGAAACGTGGCTCGAAGGCTCAACTAGCAAGTTATACTTTTAAGAGCACTAAATATAGTACAACGGCCCACATTGATGCTTTGGAATTGCTCAACTCTCTCCATAGAGGTGCTTTTCACATTTTTGTGCAATTTCAAACATAACTTGGTCTATTCGCGTCTTTACCTTACGAAACGTGGCTCGAAGGCTCAACTAGCAAGTTATACTTTTAAGAGCACTAAATATAGTACAACGGCCCACATTGATGCTTTGGAATTGCTCAACTCTCTCCATAGAGGAGCTTTTCACGTTTTTGTGCAATTTCAAACATAACATGGTCTATTCGCATCTTTACCTTACGAAACGTGGCACGAAGGCTCAACTAGCAAGTTAGACTTTCAAGAGCACTAAATAGAGTACAACGGTTCACATTGATGCTTTGGAATTGCTGAACTCTCTCCATAGAGGAGCTTGTCACGTTTTTGTGCAATTTGAGACATAACTTGGTCTATTCGCGTCTTTACCTTACGAAACGTGGCTCGAAGGCTCAACTAGCAAGTTATACTTTTAAGAGCACTAAATATAGTACAACGGCCCACATTGATGCTTTGGAATTGCTCAACTCTCTCCATAGTGGTGCTTTTCACGTTTTTGTGCAATTTCAAACATAACATGGTCTATTCGCATCTTTACCTTACGAAACGTGGCACGAAGGCTCAACTAGAAAGTAAGACTTTTAACAGCACTAAATAGAGTACAACGATCTACATTGATGCTTTGGAATTGCTCAACTATCTCCATAGATGAGCTTTTCACGATTATGTGCAATTTCAAACATAACTTGGTCTATTCGCATCTTTACCTTACGAAACGTGGCACGAAGGCTCAACTAGCAAGTTATACTTTTAAGAGCACTAAATATAGTACAACGGCCCACATTGATGCTTTGGAATTGCTCAACTCTCTCCATAGAGGAGCTTTTCACGTTTTTGTGCAATTTCAAACATAAAATGGTCTATTCGCATCTTTACCTTACGAAACGTGGCACGAAGGCTCAACTAGCAAGTTAGACTTTCAAGAGCACTAAATAGAGTACAACGGTTCACATTGATGCTTTGGAATTGCTGAACTCTCTCCATAGAGGAGCTTGTCACGTTTTTGTGCAATTTGAGACATAACTTGGTCTATTCGCGTCTTTACCTTACGAAACGTGGCTCGAAGGCTCAACTAGCAAGTTAGACTTTCAAGAGCACTAAATAGAGTACAACGGTCCACATTGATGCTTTGGAATTGCTGAACTCTCTCCATAGAGGAGCTTGTCACGTTTTTGTGCAATTTGAGACATAACTTGGTCTATTCGCGTCTTTACCTTACGAAACGTGGCTCGAAGGCTCAACTAGCAAGTTATACTTTTAAGAGCACTAAATATAGTACAACGGCCCACATTGATGCTTTGGAATTGCTCAACTCTCTACATAGAGGTGCTTTTCACATTTTTGTGCAATTTCAAACATAACTTGGTCTATTCGCGTCTTTACCTTACGAAACGTGGCTCGAAGGCTCAACTAGCAAGTTATAATTTTAAGAGCACTAAATATAGTACAACGGCCCACATTGATGCTTTGGAATTGCTCAACTCTCTCCATAGAGGAGCTTTTCACGTTTTTGTGCAATTTCAAACATAACATGGTCTATTCGCATCTTTACCTTACGAAACGTGGCACGAAGGCTCAACTAGCAAGTTAGACTTTCAAGAGCACTAAATAGAGTACAACGGTTCACATTGATGCTTTGGAATTGCTGAACTCTCTCCATAGAGGAGCTTGTCACGTTTTTGTGCAATTTGAGACATAACTTGGTCTATTCGCGTCTTTACCTTACGAAACGTGGCTCGAAGGCTCAACTAGCAAGTTAGACTTTCAAGAGCACTAAATAGAGTACAACGGTCCACATTGATGCTTTGGAATTGCTGAACTCTCTCCATAGAGGAGCTTGTCACGTTTTTGTGCAATTTGAGACATAACTTGGTCTATTCGCGTCTTTACCTTACGAAACGTGGCTCGAAGGATCAACTAGCAAGTTATACTTTTAAGAGCACTAAATATAGTACAACGGCCCACATTGATGCTTTGGAATTGCTCAACTCTCTCCATAGAGGAGCTTGTCACGTTTTTGTGCAATTTGAGACATAACTTGGTCTATTCGCGTCTTTACCTTACGAAACGTGGCTCGAAGGCTCAACTAGCAAGTTATACTTTTAAGAGCACTAAATATAGTACAACGGCCCACATTGATGCTTTGGAATTGCTCAACTCTCTACATAGAGGTTCTTTTCACGTTTTTGTGCAATTTCAAACATAACATGGTCTATTCGCATCTTTACCTTACGAAACGTGGCACGAAGGCTCAACTAGAAAGTAAGACTTTTAAGATCACTAAATAGAGTACAACGGTCTACATTGATGCTTTGGAATTGCTCAACTCTCTCCATAGATGAGCTTTTCACGATTTTGTGTAATTTCAAACATAACTTGGTCTATTCGCATCTTTACCTTACGAAACGTGGCACAAAGGCTCAACTAGCAAGTTAGACTTTTAAGAGCACTCAATAGAGTACAACGGTCCTCATTGATGCTTTGGAATTGCTCAACTCTCTCCATAGAGGAGCTTGTCACGTTTTTGTGCAATTTGAGACATAACTTCGTCTATTCGCGTCTTTACCTTACGAAACGTGGCACGAAGGCTCAAGTAGCAAGTTAGAATTTTAAGAGCACTAAATAGACTACAACGGTCCACATTGATGCTTTATAATTGCTCAACCCTCTCCATAGAGGAGTTTTTCACGTTTTTGTGCAATTTCAAACATAACTTGGTCTATTCACATCTTTACCTTACGAAACATGGTACGAAGGCTCAACTACCAAGTTAGAATTTTAGGAGCACTAAATAGAGTACAACAGTCCACATTGATGCTTTGGAATTGCTCAACTCTCTCCATTGAGGAGCTTTTCACGTTTTGGAGCAATTTCAAACATAACTTGGTCTATTCGCATCTTTACCTTACAAAACATGGCACGAAGGCTCAACTAGCAAGTTAGACCTTTAAGAGTACTAAATAGAGTACAACGATCCACAATGATGCTTTGCAATTGCTCAACTCTCTCCATAGAGGAGCTTTTCACGTTTTGGAGTAATTTGAGACATAACTTGGTCTATTCGCATCTCTACCTTACGAAACGTGGCACGAAGGCTCAACTAGCAAGTTTGACTTTTACGAGCACTAAATAGAGTACAACGGTCCACATTGATGCTTTGGAATTGCTCAACTCTCTCCATAGAGGAGCTTTTCACGTTTTTGTGCAATTTCAAACATAACATGGTCTATTCGCATCTTTACCTTACGAAACATGGCACGAAGGCTCAACTAGCAAGTTATACTTTTAATAGCACTAAATATAGTACAACGGCCCACATTGATGCTTTGGAATTGCTCAACTCTCTCCATAGAGGTGCTTTTCACTTTTTGTGCAATTTCAAACATAACATGGTCTATTCGCATCTTTACCTTACGAAACGTGGCACGAAGGCTCAACTAGAAAGTAAGACTTTTAAGAGCACTAAATAGAGTACAATGGTCTACATTGATGCTTTGGAATTGCTCAACTCTCTTCATAGATGAGCTTTTTATGATTTTGTGCAATTTCAAACATAACTTCGTCTATTCGCATCTTTACCTTACGAAACGTGGCACGAAGGCTCAACTAGCAAGTTAGACTTTTAAGAGCACTAAATAGAGTGCAACGGTCCGCAATGATGCATTGGAATTGCTCAACTCTCTCCATAGAGAAGCTTTTCACGTTATGGAGCAATTTGAGACATAACTTGATCTTTTCGCGCCTTTACCTTACGAAACGTGGCACGAAGGCTCAACTAGCAAGTTAGACTTTTAAGAGCACTCAATAGAGTACAACGGTCCTCATTGATGCTTTGGAATTACTCAACTCTCTCCATAGAGGAGCTTGTCACGTTTTTGAGCAATTTGAGACATAACTTCGTCTATTCGCGTCTTTACCTTACGAAACGTGGTACGAAGGCTCAACTAGCAAGTTAGAATTTTAGGAGCACTAAATAGAGTACAACGGTCCACATTGATGCTTTGGAATTGCTCAACTCTCTCTATAGAGGAGCTTTTCACGTTTTGTGCAATTTGAGACATAACTTGGTCCATTCGCGTCTTTACCTTACGAAACGTGGCTCGAAGGCTCAACTAGCAAGTTATACTTTTAAGAGCACTAAATATAGTACAACGGCCCACATTGATGCTTTGGAATTGCTCAACTCTCTCCATAGAGGTGCTTTTCACATTTTTGTGCAATTTCAAACATAACTTGGTCTATTCGCGTCTTTACCTTACGAAACGTGGCTCGAAGGCTCAACTAGCAAGTTATACTTTTAAGAGCACTAAATATAGTACAACGGCCCACATTGATGCTTTGGAATTGCTCAACTCTCTCCATAGAGGAGCTTTTCACGTTTTTGTGCAATTTCAAACATAACATGGTCTATTCGCATCTTTACCTTACGAAACGTGGCACGAAGGCTCAACTAGCAAGTTAGACTTTCAAGAGCACTAAATAGAGTACAACGGTTCACATTGATGCTTTGGAATTGCTGAACTCTCTCCATAGAGGAGCTTGTCACGTTTTTGTGCAATTTGAGACATAACTTGGTCTATTCGCGTCTTTACCTTACGAAACGTGGCTCGAAGGCTCAACTAGCAAGTTATACTTTTAAGAGCACTAAATATAGTACAACGGCCCACATTGATGCTTTGGAATTGCTCAACTCTCTCCATAGAGGTGCTTTTCACGTTTTTGTGCAATTTCAAACATAACATGGTCTATTCGCATCTTTACCTTACGAAACGTGGCTCGAAGGCTCAACTAGCAAGTTATAATTTTAAGAGCACTAAATATAGTACAACGGCCCACATTGATGCTTTGGAATTGCTCAACTCTCTCCATAGAGGAGCTTTTCACGTTTTTGTGCAATTTCAAACATAACATGGTCTATTCGCATCTTTACCTTACGAAACGTGGCACGAAGGCTCAACTAGCAAGTTAGACTTTCAAGAGCACTAAATAGAGTACAACGGTTCACATTGATGCTTTGGAATTGCTGAACTCTCTCCATAGAGGAGCTTGTCACGTTTTTGTGCAATTTGAGACATAACTTGGTCTATTCGCGTCTTTACCTTACGAAACGTGGCTCGAAGGCTCAACTAGCAAGTTAGACTTTCAAGAGCACTAAATAGAGTACAACGGTCCACATTGATGCTTTGGAATTGCTGAACTCTCTCCATAGAGGAGCTTGTCACGTTTTTGTGCAATTTGAGACATAACTTGGTCTATTCGCGTCTTTACCTTACGAAACGTGGCTCGAAGGCTCAACTAGCAAGTTATACTTTTAAGAGCACTAAATATAGTACAACGGCCCACATTGATGCTTTGGAATTGCTCAACTCTCTCCATAGAGGAGCTTGTCACGTTTTTGTGCAATTTGAGACATAACTTGGTCTATTCGCGTCTTTACCTTACGAAACGTGGCTCGAAGGCTCAACTAGCAAGTTATACTTTTAAGAGCACTAAATATAGTACAACGGCCCACATTGATGCTTTGGAATTGCTCAACTCTCTACATAGAGGTTCTTTTCACGTTTTTGTGCAATTTCAAACATAACATGGTCTATTCGCATCTTTACCTTACGAAACGTGGCACGAAGGCTCAACTAGAAAGTAAGACTTTTAAGATCACTAAATAGAGTACAACGGTCTACATTGATGCTTTGGAATTGCTCAACTCTCTCCATAGATGAGCTTTTCACGATTTTGTGTAATTTCAAACATAACTTGGTCTATTCGCATCTTTACCTTACGAAACGTGGCACAAAGGCTCAACTAGCAAGTTAGACTTTTAAGAGCACTCAATAGAGTACAACGGTCCTCATTGATGCTTTGGAATTGCTCAACTCTCTCCATAGAGGAGCTTGTCACGTTTTTGTGCAATTTGAGACATAACTTCGTCTATTCGCGTCTTTACCTTACGAAACGTGGCACGAAGGCTCAAGTAGCAAGTTAGAATTTTAAGAGCACTAAATAGACTACAACGGTCCACATTGATGCTTTATAATTGCTCAACCCTCTCCATAGAGGAGTTTTTCACGTTTTTGTGCAATTTCAAACATAACTTGGTCTATTCACATCTTTACCTTACGAAACATGGTACGAAGGCTCAACTACCAAGTTAGAATTTTAGGAGCACTAAATAGAGTACAACAGTCCACATTGATGCTTTGGAATTGCTCAACTCTCTCCATTGAGGAGCTTTTCACGTTTTGGAGCAATTTCAAACATAACTTGGTCTATTCGCATCTTTACCTTACAAAACATGGCACGAAGGCTCAACTAGCAAGTTAGACCTTTAAGAGTACTAAATAGAGTACAACGATCCACAATGATGCTTTGCAATTGCTCAACTCTCTCCATAGAGGAGCTTTTCACGTTTTGGAGTAATTTGAGACATAACTTGGTCTATTCGCATCTCTACCTTACGAAACGTGGCACGAAGGCTCAACTAGCAAGTTTGACTTTTACGAGCACTAAATAGAGTACAACGGTCCACATTGATGCTTTGGAATTGCTCAACTCTCTCCATAGAGGAGCTTTTCACGTTTTTGTGCAATTTCAAACATAACATGGTCTATTCGCATCTTTACCTTACGAAACATGGCACGAAGGCTCAACTAGCAAGTTATACTTTTAATAGCACTAAATATAGTACAACGGCCCACATTGATGCTTTGGAATTGCTCAACTCTCTCCATAGAGGTGCTTTTCACTTTTTGTGCAATTTCAAACATAACATGGTCTATTCGCATCTTTACCTTACGAAACGTGGCACGAAGGCTCAACTAGAAAGTAAGACTTTTAAGAGCACTAAATAGAGTACAATGGTCTACATTGATGCTTTGGAATTGCTCAACTCTCTTCATAGATGAGCTTTTTATGATTTTGTGCAATTTCAAACATAACTTCGTCTATTCGCATCTTTACCTTACGAAACGTGGCACGAAGGCTCAACTAGCAAGTTAGACTTTTAAGAGCACTAAATAGAGTGCAACGGTCCGCAATGATGCATTGGAATTGCTCAACTCTCTCCATAGAGAAGCTTTTCACGTTTTGGAGCAATTTGAGACATAACTTGATCTTTTCGCGCCTTTACCTTACGAAACGTGGCACGAAGGCTCAACTAGCAAGTTAGACTTTTAAGAGCACTCAATAGAGTACAACGGTCCTCATTGATGCTTTGGAATTACTCAACTCTCTCCATAGAGGAGCTTGTCACGTTTTTGAGCAATTTGAGACATAACTTCGTCTATTCGCGTCTTTACCTTACGAAACGTGGTACGAAGGCTCAACTAGCAAGTTAGAATTTTAGGAGCACTAAATAGAGTACAACGGTCCACATTGATGCTTTGGAATTGCTCAACTCTCTCTATAGAGGAGCTTTTCACGTTTTGTGCAATTTGAGACATAACTTGGTCCATTCGCGTCTTTACCTTACGAAACGTGGCTCGAAGGCTCAACTAGCAAGTTATACTTTTAAGAGCACTAAATATAGTACAACGGCCCACATTGATGCTTTGGAATTGCTCAACTCTCTCCATAGAGGTGCTTTTCACATTTTTGTGCAATTTCAAACATAACTTGGTCTATTCGCGTCTTTACCTTACGAAACGTGGCTCGAAGGCTCAACTAGCAAGTTATACTTTTAAGAGCACTAAATATAGTACAACGGCCCACATTGATGCTTTGGAATTGCTCAACTCTCTCCATAGAGGAGCTTTTCACGTTTTTGTGCAATTTCAAACATAACATGGTCTATTCGCATCTTTACCTTACGAAACGTGGCACGAAGGCTCAACTAGCAAGTTAGACTTTCAAGAGCACTAAATAGAGTACAACGGTTCACATTGATGCTTTGGAATTGCTGAACTCTCTCCATAGAGGAGCTTGTCACGTTTTTGTGCAATTTGAGACATAACTTGGTCTATTCGCGTCTTTACCTTACGAAACGTGGCTCGAAGGCTCAACTAGCAAGTTATACTTTTAAGAGCACTAAATATAGTACAACGGCCCACATTGATGCTTTGGAATTGCTCAACTCTCTCCATAGAGGTGCTTTTCACGTTTTTGTGCAATTTCAAACATAACATGGTCTATTCGCATCTTTACCTTACGAAACGTGGCACGAAGGCTCAACTAGAAAATAAGACTTTTAACAGCACTAAATAGAGTACAACGATCTACATTGATGCTTTGGAATTGCTCAACTATCTCCATAGATGAGCTTTTCACGATTATGTGTAATTTCAAACATAACTTGGTCTATTCGCATCTTTACCTTACGAAACGTGGCACGAAGGCTCAACTCGCAAGTTAGACTTTCAAGAGCACTAAATAGAGTGCAACGGTCCACAATGATGCATTGGAAATGCTCAACTCTCTCCATAGAGAAGCTTTTCACGTTTTGGAGCAATTTGAGACATAACTTGGTCTTTTCGCGCCTTTACCTTACGAAACGTGGCACGAAGGCTCAACTAGCAAGTTAGACTTTTAAGAGCACTCAATAGAGTACAACGGTCCTCATTGATGCTTTGGAATTGCTCAAATCTCTCCATAGAGGAGCTTGTCACGTTTTTGTGCAATTTGAGACACAACTTCGTCTATTCGTGTCTTTACCTTACGAAACGTGGCACGAAGACTCAAGTAGCAAGTTAGACTTTTAAGAGCACTAAAATAGACTACAACGGCCCACATTGATGCTTTGTAATTGCTCAACCCTCTCCATAGAGGAGCTTTTCACGTTTTTGTGCAATTTCAAACATAACTTGGTCTATTCGCATCTTTACGTTACGAAACATGGTACGAAGGCTCAACTAGCAAGTTCGAATTTTAGGAGCACTAAATAGAGTACAACGGTCCACATTGATGCTTTGGAATTGCTAAACTCTCTCCATAGAGGAGCTTTTCACGTTTTGGAGCAATTTGAGACATAACTTGGTCTATTCGCGTCTCTACCTTACGAAACGTGGCACGAAGGCTCAACTAGCAATTTCGACTTTTAAGAGCACTAAATAGAGTACAACGGTCCACATTGATGCTTTGGAATTGCTCAACTCTCTCCATAGAGGAGCTTTTCATGTTTTGGAGCAATTTGAGACATAACTTGGTCTATTCGGGTCTCTACCTTACGAAACTTGGCACGAAGGCTCAACTAGCAAGTTAGACTTTTAAGAGCACTAAATAGAGTACTACGGTCCAATTGAAGCTTTGTAATTGCTCAACTCTCTCCATAGAGGAGCTTTTCACGTTTTTGTGCAATTGCAAACATTACTTGGTCTATTCGCATCTTTACCTTACGAAACATGGCACGAAGACTCAACTAGCAAGTTAGAATTTTAGGAGCACTAAATAGAGTACAACGGTCCACATTGATGCTTTGGAATTGCTAAACTCTCTCCATAGAGGAGCTTCTCACGTGTTTGTGCAATTTGAGACATAACTTGGTCTATTCACGTCTTTACCTTACGAAACGTGGCTCGAAGGCTCAACTAGCAAGTTATACTTTTAAGAGCACTAAATATAGTACAACGGCCCACATTGATGCTTTGGAATTGCTCAACTCTCTCCATAGAGGAGCTTTTCACGTTTTTGTGCAATTTCAAACATAACATGGTCTATTCGCATCTTTACCTTACGAAACGTGGCACGAAGGCTCAACTAGCAAGTTAGACTTTCAAGAGCACTAAATAGAGTACAACGGTTCACATTGATGCTTTGGAATTGCTGAACTCTCTCCATAGAGGAGCTTGTCACGTTTTTGTGCAATTTGAGACATAACTTGGTCTATTCGCGTCTTTACCTTACGAAACGTGGCTCGAAGGCTCAACTAGCAAGTTATACTTTTAAGAGCACTAAATATAGTACAACGGCCCACATTGATGCTTTGGAATTGCTCAACTCTCTCCATAGAGGTGCTTTTCACGTTTTTGTGCAATTTCAAACATAACATGGTCTATTCGCATCTTTACCTTACGCAACGTGGCACGAAGGCTCAACTAGAAAATAAGACTTTTAACAGCACTAAATAGAGTACAACGATCTACATTGATGCTTTGGAATTGCTCAACTATCTCCATAGATGAGCTTTTCACGATTATGTGTAATTTCAAACATAACATGGTCTATTCGCATCTTTACCTTACGAAACATGGCACGAAGGCTCAACTAGCAAGTTAGACTTTCAAGAGCACTAAATAGAGTGCAACGGTCCACATTGATGCTTTGGAATTGTTGAACTCTCTCCATAGAGGAGCTTCTCACGTGTTTGTGCAATTTGAGACATAACTTGGTCTATTCGCGTCTTTACCTTACGAAACGTGGCTCAAAGGCTCAACTAGCAAGTTATACTTTTAAGAGCACTAAATATAGTACAACGGCCCACATTGATGCTTTGGAATTGCTCAACTCTCTCCATAGAGGTGCTTTTCACGTTTTTGTGCAATTTCAAACATAACATGGTCTATTCGCATCTTTACCTTACAAAACGTGGCACGAAGGCTCAACTAGCAAGTTAGACTTTCAAGAGCACTAAATAGAGTACAACGGTCCACATTGATGCTTTGGAATTGCTGAACTCTCTCCATAGAGGGGCTTGTCACGTTTTTGTGCAATTTGAGACATAACTTAGTCTATTCGCGTCTTTACCTTACGAAACGTGGCTCGAAGGCTCAACTAGCAAGTTATACTTTTAAGAGCACTAAATATAGTCCAACGGCCCACATTGATGCTTTGGAATTGCTCAACTCTCTCCATAGAGGTGCTTTTCATGATTTTGTGCAATTTCAAACATAACTTGGTCTATTCGCATCTTTACCTTACGAAACGTGGCACGAAGGCTCAACTAGCAAGTTAGACTTTCAAGAGCACTAAATAGAGTGCAACGGTCCACAATGATGCATTGGAATTGCTCAACTCTCTCCATAGAGAAGCTTTTCACGTTTTGGAGCAATTTGAGACATAACTTGATCTTTTCGCGCCTTTACCTTACGAAACGTGGCACGAAGGCTCAACTAGCAAGTTAGACTTTTAAGAGCACTCAATAGAGTACAACGGTCCTCATTGATGCTTTGGAATTGTTCAACTCTCTCCATAGAGGAGCTTGTCACGTTTTTGTGCAATTTGAGACATAACTTCGTCTATTCGCGTCTTTACCTTACGAAACGTGGCACGAACGCTCAAGTAGCAAGTTAGAATTTTAAGAGCACTAAATAGACTACAACGGTCCACATTGATGCTTTGTAATTGCTCAACCCTCTCCATAGAGGAGCTTTTCACGTTTTTGTGCAATTTCAAACATAACTTGGTCTATTCACATCTTTACCTTAAGAAACATGGTACGAAGGCTCAACTAGCAAGTTAGAATTTTAGGAGCACTAAATAGAGTACAACGGTCCACATTGATGCTTTGGAATTGCTCAACTCTCTCTATGGAGGAGCTTTTCACGTTTTGTGCAATTTGAGACATAACTTGGTCTATTCGCGTCTTTACCTTACGAAACGTGGCTCGAAGGCTCAACTAGCAAGTTATACTTTTAAGAGCACTAAATATAGTACAACGGCCCACATTGATGCTTTGGAATTGCTCAACTCTCTCCATAGAGGTGCTTTTCACGTTTTTGTGCAATTTCAAACATAACTTGGTCTATTCGTGTCTTTACCTTACGAAACGTGGCTCGAAGGCTCAACTAGCAAGTTATACTTTTAAGAGCACTAAATATAGTACAACGGCCCACATTGATGCTTTGGAATTGCTCAACTCTCTCCATAGAGGAGCTTTTCACTTTTTGTGCAATTTCAAACATAACATGGTCTATTCGCATCTTTACCTTACGAAACGTGGCACGAAGGCTCAACTAGCAAGTTAGACTTTCAAGAGCACTAAATAGAGTACAACGGTTCACATTGATGCTTTGGAATTGCTGAACTCTCTCCATAGAGGAGCTTGTCACGTTTTTGTGCAATTTGAGACATAACTTGGTCTATTCGCGTCTTTACCTTACGAAACGTGGCTCGAAGGCTCAACTAGCAAGTTATACTTTTAAGAGCACTAAATATAGTACAACGGCCCACATTGATGCTTTGGAATTGCTCAACTCTCTCCATAGAGGTGCTTTTCACGTTTTTGTGCAATTTCAAACATAACATGGTCTATTCGCATCTTTACCTTACGAAACGTGGCACGAAGGCTCAACTAGAAAGTAAGACTTTTAACAGCACTAAATAGAGGACAACGATCTACATTGATGCTTTGGAATTGCTCAACTCTCTCCATGGATGAGCTTTTCACGATTTTCTGCAATTTCAAACATAACTTGGTCTATTCGCATCTTTATCTTACGAAACGTAGCACGAAGGCTCAACTAGCAAGTTAGACTTTTAAGAGCACTAAATAGAGTGCAACGGTCCACAATGATGCATTGGAATTGCTCAACTCTCTCCATAGAGAAGCTTTTCACGTTTTGGAGCAATTTGAGACATAACTTGGTCTTTTCGCGCCTTTACCTTACGAAACGTGGCACGAAGGCTCAACTAGCAAGTTAGACTTTTAAGAGCACTCAATAGAGTACAAAGGTCCTCATTGATGCTTTGGAATTGCTCAACTCTCTCCATAGAGGAGCTTGTCACGTTTTTGTGCAATTTGAGACACAACTTCGTCTATTCGTGTCTTTACCTTACGAAACGTGGCACGAAGACTCAAGTAGCAAGTTAGACTTTTAAGAGCACTAAAATAGACTACAACGGCCCACATTGATGCTTTGTAATTGCTCAACCCTCTCCATAGAGGAGCTTTTCACGTTTTTGTGCAATTTCAAACATAACTTGGTCTATTCGCATCTTTACGTTACGAAACATGGTACGAAGGCTCAACTAGCAAGTTAGAATTTTAGGAGCACTAAATAGAGTACAACGGTCCACATTGATGCTTTGGAATTGCTCAACTCTCTCCATAGAGGAGCTTTTCACGTTTTGGAGCAATTTGAGACATAACTTGGTCTATTCGCGTCTCTACCTTACGAAACTTGGCACGAAGGCTCAACTAGCAAGTTAGACTTTTAAGAGCACTAAATAGAGTACTACGGTCCAATTGATGCTTTGTAATTGCTCAACTCTCTCCATAGAGGAGCTTTTCACGTTTTTGTGCAATTGCAAACATTACTTGGTCTATTCGCATCTTTACCTTACGAAACATGGCATGAAGACTCAACTAGCAAGTTAGAATTTTAGGAGCACTAAATAGAGTACAACGGTCCACATTGATGCTTTGGAATTGCTCAACTCTCTCCATAGAGGAGCTTTTCACGTTTTGGAGCAATTTGAGACATAACTTGGTCTATTCGTGTCTCTACCTTACGAAACGTGGCACGAAGGCTCAACTAGCAAGTTCGACTTTTAAGAGCACTAAATAGAGTACAACGGTCCACATTGATGCTTTGGAATTGCTCAACTCTCTCTATGGAGGAGCTTTTCACGTTTTTGTGCAATTTCAAACATAACATGGTCTATTCGCATTTTTACCTTACGAAACGTGACACGAAGGCTCAACTAGCAAGTTAGACTTTCAAGAGCACTAAAGAGAGTGCAACGGTCCACATTGATGCTTTGGAATTGCTCAACTCTCTCCATAGAGGAGCTTTTCACGTTTTTGTGCAATTTCAAACTTAACATGGTCTATTCGCATCTTTACCTTACGAAACGTGGCACGAAGGCTCAACTAGCACGTTAGACTTTCAAGAGCACTAAATAGAGTACAACGGTCCACATTGATGCTTTGGAATTGCTGAACTCTCTCCATAGAGGAGCTTCTCACGTGTTTGTGCAATTTGAGACATAACTTGGTCTATTCGTGTCTTTACCTTACGAAACGTGGCTCAAAGGCTCAACTAGCAAGTTATACTTTTAAGAGCACTAAATATAGTACAACGGCCCACATTGATGCTTTGGAATTGCTCAACTCTCTCCATAGAGGTGCTTTTCACGTTTTTGTGCAATTTCAAACATAACATGGTCTATTCGCATCTTTACCTTACGAAACGTGGCACGAAGGCTCAACTAGCAAGTTAGACTTTCAAGAGCACTAAATAGAGTACAACGGTCCACATTGATGCTTTGGAATTGCTGAACTCTCTCCATAGAGGGGCTTGTCACGTTTTTGTGCAATTTGAGACATAACTTGGTCTATTCGCGTCTTTACCTTACGAAACGTGGCTCGAAGGCTCAACTAGCAAGTTATACATTTAAGAGCACTAAATAGAGTACTACGGTCCAATTGATGCTTTGTAATTGCTCAACTCTCTCCATAGAGGCGCTTTTCACGTTTTTGTGCAATTGCAAACATTACTTGGTCTATTCGCATCTTTACCTTACGAAACATGGCACGAAGACTCAACTAGCAAGTTAGAATTTTAGGAGCACTAAATAGAGTACAACGGTCCACATTGATGCTTTGGAATTGCTCAACTCTCTCCATAGAGGAGCTTTTCACGTTTTGGAGCAATTTGAGACATAACTTGGTCTATTCGTGTCTCTACCTTACGAAACGTGGCACGAAGGCTCTACTAGCAAGTTCGACTTTTAAGAGCACTAAATAGAGTACAACGGTCCACATTGATGCTTTGGAATTGCTCAACTCTCTCTATGGAGGAGCTTTTCACGTTTTTGTGCAATTTCAAACATAACATGGTCTATTCGCATTTTTACCTTACGAAACGTGGCACGAAGGCTCAACTAGCAAGTTAGACTTTCAAGAGCACTAAATAGAGTACAACGGTCCACATTGATGCTTTGGAATTGCTGAACTCTCTCCATGGAGGAGCTTCTCACGTGTTTGTGCAATTTGAGACATAACTTGGTCTATTCGCGTCTTTACCTTACGAAACGTGGCTCAAAGGCTCAACTAGCAAGTTATACTTTTAAGAGCACTAAATATAGTACAACGGCCCACATTGATGCTTTGGAATTGCTCAACTCTCTCCATAGAGGTGCTTTTCACGTTTTTGTGCAATTTCAAACATAACATGGTCTATTCGCATCTTTACCTTACGAAACGTGGCACGAAGGCTCAACTAGCAAGTTAGACTTTCAAGAGCACTAAATAGAGTACAACGGTCCACATTGATGCTTTGGAATTGCTGAACTCTCTCCATAGAGGGGCTTGTCACGTTTTTGTGCAATTTGAGACATAACTTGGTCTATTCGCGTCTTTACCTTACGAAACGTGGCTCGAAGGCTCAACTAGCAAGTTATACTTTTAAGAGCACTAAATATAGTCCAACGGCCCACATTGATGCTTTGGAATTGCTCAACTCTCTCCATAGAGGTACTTTTCACGTTTTTGTGCAATTTCAAACAAAACTTGGTCTATTCGCGTCTTTACCTTACGAAACGTGGGTAGAAGGCTCAACTAGCAAGTTATACTTTTAAGAGCACTAAATATAGTACAACGGTCTACATTGATGCTTTGGAATTGCTCAACTCTCTCCATAGAGGTGCTTTTCACGTTTTTGTGCAATTTCAAGCATAACATGGTCTATTCGCATCTTTACCTTACGAAACGTGGCACGAAGGCTCAACTAGCAAGTTAGACTTTTAAGAGCACTAGATAGAGTGCAATGGTCCACAATGATGCATTGGAATTGCTCAACTCTCTCCATAGAGAAGCTTTTCACGTTTTGGAGCAATTTGAGACATAACTTGGTCTTTTCGCGCCTTTACCTTACGAAACGTGGCACGAAGGCTCAACTAGCAAGTTAGACTTTTAAGAGCACTCAATAGAGTACAACGGTCCTCATTGATGCTTTGGAATTGCTCAACTCTCTCCATAGAGGAGCTTGTCACGTTTTTGTGCAATTTGAGACACAACTTCGTCTATTCGTGTCTTTACCTTACGAAACGTGGCACGAAGACTCAAGTAGCAAGTTAGACTTTTAAGAGCACTAAAATAGACTACAACGGCCCACATTGATGCTTTGTAATTGTTCAACCCTCTCCATAGAGGAGCTTTTCACGTTTTTGTGCAATTTCAAACATAACTTGGTCTATTCGCATCTTTACGTTACGAAACATGGTACGAAGGCTCAACTAGCAAGTTAGAATTTTAGGAGCACTAAATAGAGTACAACGGTCCACATTGATGCTTTGGAATTGCTGAACTCTCTCCATAGAGGAGCTTCTCACGTGTTTGTGCAATTTGAGACATAACTTGGTCTATTCGCGTCTTTACCTTACGAAACGTGGCTCAAAGGCTCAACTAGCAAGTTATACTTTTAAGAGCACTAAATATAGTACAACGGCCCACATTGATGCTTTGGAATTGCTCAACTCTCTCCATAGAGGTGCTTTTCACGTTTTTGTGCAATTTCAAACATAACATGGTCTATTCGCATCTTTACCTTACGAAACGTGGCACGAAGGCTCAACTAGCAAGTTAGACTTTCAAGAGCACTAAATAGAGTACAACGGTCCACATTGATGCTTTGGAATTGCTGAACTCTCTCCATAGAGGGGCTTGTCACGTTTTTGTGCAATTTGAGACATAACTTGGTCTATTCGCGTCTTTACCTTACGAAACGTGGCTCGAAGGCTCAACTAGCAAGTTATACTTTTAAGAGCACTAAATATAGTACAACGGTCTACATTGATGCTTTGGAATTGCTCAACTCTCTCCATAGAGGAGCTTTTCACGTTTTTGGGCAATTTCAAACATAACATGGTCTATTCGCATCTTTACCTTACGAAACGTGGCACGAAGGCTCAACTAGCAAGTTAGACTTTCAAGAGCACTAAATAGAGTACAACGGTCCACATTGATGCTTTGGAATTGCTGAACTCTCTCCATAGAGGAGCTTGTCACTTTTTGTGTAATTTGAGACATAACTTGGTCTATTCGCGTCTTTACCTTACGAAACGTGGCTCGAAGGCTCAACTAGCAAGTTGTACTTTTAAGAGCACTAAATATAGTACAACGGCCCACATTGATGCTTTGGAATTGCTCAACTCTCTCCATAGAGGTGCTTTTCACGTTTTTGTGCAATTTCAAGCATAACATGGTCTATTCGCATCTTTACCTTATGAAACGTGGCACGAAGGCTCAACTAGAAAGTAAGAGTTTTAACAGCACTAAATAGAGTACAACGATCTACATTGATGCTTTGGAATTGCTCAACTCTCTCCATAGATGAGCTTTTCACGATTTTGTGCAATTTCAAACATAACTTGGTCTATTCGCATCTTTACCTTACGAAACGTGGCACGAAGGCTCAACTAGCAAGTTAGACTTTTAAGAGCACTAAATAGAGTGCAATGGTCCACAATGATGCATTGGAATTGCTCAACTCTCTCCATAGAGAAGCTTTTCACGTTTTGGAGCAATTTGAGACATAACTTGGTCTTTTCGCGCCTTTACCTTACGAAACGTGGCACGAAGGCTCAACTAGCAAGTTAGACTTTTAAGAGCACTCAATAGAGTACAACGGTCCTCATTGATGCTTTGGAATTGCTCAACTCTCTCCATAGAGGAGCTTGTCACGTTTTTGTGCAATTTGAGACACAACTTCGTCTATTCGTGTCTTTACCTTACGAAACGTGGCACGAAGACTCAAGTAGCAAGTTAGACTTTTAAGAGCACTAAAATAGACTACAACGGCCCACATTGATGCTTTGTAATTGTTCAACCCTCTCCATAGAGGAGCTTTTCACGTTTTTGTGCAATTTCAAACATAACTTGGTCTATTCGCATCTTTACGTTACGAAACATGGTACGAAGGCTCAACTAGCAAGTTAGAATTTTAGGAGCACTAAATAGAGTACAACGGTCCACATTGATGCTTTGGAATTGCTCAACTCTCTCCATAGAGGAGCTTTTCACGTTTTGGAGCAATTTGAGACATAACTTGGTCTATTCGCGTCTCTACCTTACGAAACTTGGCACGAAGGCTCAACTAGCAAGTTAGACTTTTAAGAGCACTAAATAGAGTACTACGGTTCAATTGATGCTTTGTAATTGCTCAACTCTCTCCATAGAGGAGCTTTTCACGTTTTTGTGCAATTTCAAGCATTACTTGGTCTATTCGCATCTTTACCTTACGAAACATGGCACGAAGACTCAACTAGCAAGTTAGAATTTTAGGAGCACTAAATAGAGTACAATGGTCCACATTGATGCTTTGGAATTGCTCAACTCTCTCCATAGAGGAGCTTTTCACGTTTTGGAGCAATTTGAGACATAACTTGGTCTATTCGTGTCTCTACCTTACGAAACGTGGCACGAAGGCTCAACTAGCAAGTTCGACTTTTAAGAGCACTAAATAGAGTACAACGGTCCACATTGATGCTTTGGAATTGCTCAACTCTCTCCATAGAGGAGCTTTTCACGTTTTTGTGCAATTTCAAACATAACATGGTCTATTCGCATCTTTACCTTACGAAACGTGGCACGAAGGCTCAACTAGCAAGTTAGACTTTCAAGAGCACTAAATAGAGTGCAACGGTCCACATTGATGCTTTGGAATTGCTGAACTCTCTCCATAGAGGAGCTTCTCACGTGTTTGTGCAATTTGAGACATAACTTGGTCTATTCGCGTCTTTACCTTACGAAACGTGGCTCAAAGGCTCAACTAGCAAGTTATACTTTTAAGAGCACTAAATATAGTACAACGGCCCACATTGATGCTTTGGAATTGCTCAACTCTCTCCATAGAGGAGCTTGTCACGTTTTTGTGCAATTTGAGACATAACTTGGTCTATTCGCGTCTTTACCTTACGAAACGTGGCTCGAAGGCTCAACTAGCAAGTTGTACTTTTAAGAGCACTAAATATAGTACAACGGCCCACATTGATGCTTTGGAATTGCTCAACTCTCTCCATAGAGGTGCTTTTCACGTTTTTGTGCAATTTCAAGCATAACATGGTCTATTCGCATCTTTACCTTACGAAACGTGGCACGAAGGCTCAACTAGAAAGTAAGAGTTTTAACAGCACTAAATAGAGTACAACGATCTACATTGATGCTTTGGAATTGCTCAACTCTCTCCATAGATGAGCTTTTCACGATTTTGTGCAATTTCAAACATAACTTGGTCTATTCGCATCTTTACCTTACGAAACGTGTCACGAAGGCTCAACTAGCAAGTTAGACTTTTAAGAGCACTCAATAGAGTACAACGGTCCTCATTGATGCTTTGGAATTGCTCAACTCTCTCCATAGAGGAGCTAGTCACGTTTTTGTGCAATTTGAGACACAACTTCGTCTATTCGCGTCTTTACCTTACGAAACGTGGCACGAAGGCTCAAGTAGCAAGTTAGACTTTTAAGAGCACTAAATAGACTACAACGGCCCACATTGATGCTTTGTAATTGCTCAACCCTCTCCATAGAGGAGCTTTTCACGTTTTTGTGCAATTTCAAACATAACTTGGTCTATTCGCAACTTTACGTTACGAAACATGGTACGAAGGCTCAACTAGCAAGTTAGAATTTTAGGAGCACTAAATAGAGTACAATGGTCCACATTGATGCTTTGGAATTGCTCAACTCTCTCCATAGAGGAGCTTTTCACGTTTTGGAGCAATTTGAGACATAACTTGGTCTATTCGTGTCTCTACCTTACGAAACGTGGCACGAAGGCTCAACTAGCAAGTTCGACTTTTAAGAGCACTAAATAGAGTACAACGGTCCACATTGATGCTTTGTAATTGCTCAACTCTCTCCATAGAGGAGCTTTTCACGTTTTTGTGCAATTTCAAACATTACTTGGTCTATTCGCACCTTTACCTTACGAAACATGGCACGAAGGCTCAACTAGCAAGTTAGACCTTTAAGAGTACTAAATAGAGTGCAACGATCCACAATGATGCATTGGAATTGCTCAACTCTCTCCATAGAGAAGCTTTTCGCGTTTTGGAGTAATTTGAGACATAACTTGGTCTATTCGCATCTCTACCTTACGAAACGTGGCACGAAGACTCAACTAGCAAGTTCGACTTTTAAGAGCACTAAATAGAGTACAACAGTCCACATTGATGCTTTGCAATTGCTCAACTCTCTCCATAGAGGAGCTTTTCTCGTTTTTGTGCAATTTCAAACATAACATGGTCTATTCGCATCTTTACCTTACGAAACGTGGCACGAAGGCTCAACTAGCAAGTTAGACTTTCAAGAGCACTAAATAGAGTACAACGGTCCACATTGATGCTTTGGAATTGCTGAACTCTCTCCATAGAGGAGCTTGTCACGTTTTTATGCAATTTGAGACATAACTTGGTCTATTCGCGTCTTTACCTTACGAAACGTGGCTCGAAGGCTCAACTAGCAAGTTAGACTTTTAAGAGCACTAAATATAGTACAACGGCCCACATTGATGCTTTGGAATTGCTCCACTCTCTCCATAGAGGTGCTTTTCATGTTTTTGTGCAATTTCAAACATAACATGGTCTATTCGCATCTTTACCTTACGAAACGTGGCACGAAGGCTGAACTAGAAAGTAAGACTTTTAAGAGCACTAAATAGAGTACAACGGTCTACATTGATGCTTTGGAATTGCTCAACTCTCTCCATAGATGAGCTTTTCACGATTTTGTGCAATTTCAAACATAAGTTGATCTATTCGCATCTTTACCTTACGAAACGTGGCACGAAGGCTCAACTAGCAAGTTAGACTTTTAAGAGCACTAAATAGAGTACAACGGTCCACAATGATGCTTTGTAATTGCTCAGCCCTCTCCATAGAGGAGCTTTTCACGTTTTTGTGCAATTTCAAACATAACTTGGTCTATTCGCATCTTTACCTTATGAAACATGGTACGAAGGCTCAACTAGCAAGTTAGAATTTTAGGAGCACTAAATAGAGTACAACGGTCCACATTGATGCTTTGGAATTGCTCAACTCTCTCCATAGAGGAGCTTTTCACGTTTTGGAGCAATTTGAGACAAAACTTGGTCTATTCGCGTCTTTACCTTACGAAACTTGGCACGAAGGCTCAACTAGCAAGTTAAACTTTTAAGAGCACTAAATAGAGTACTACGGTCCAATTGATGCTTTGTAATTGCTCAACTCTCTCCATAGAGGAGCTTGTCACGTTTTTATGCAATTTGAGACATAACTTGGTCTATTCGCGTCTTTTCCTTACGAAACGTGGCACGAAGGCTCAACTAGCAAGTTCGACTTTTAAGAGCACTAAATAGAGTACAACAGTCCACATTGATGCTTTGCAATTGCTCAACTCTCTCCATAGAGGTGCTTTTCACGATTTTGTGCAATTTCAAACATAAGTTGATCTATTCGCATCTTTACCTTACGAAACGTGGCACGAAGGCTCAACTAGCAAGTTAGACTTTTAAGAGCACTAAATAGAGTACAACGGTCCACAATGATGCTTTGTAATTGCTCAGCCCTCTCCATAGAGGAGCTTTTCACGTTTTTGTGCAATTTCAAACATAACTTGGTCTATTCGCATCTTTACCTTATGAAACATGGTACGAAGGCTCAACTAGCAAGTTAGAATTTTAGGAGCACTAAATAGAGTACAACGGTCCACATTGATGCTTTGGAATTGCTCAACTCTCTCCATAGAGGAGCTTTTCACGTTTTGGAGCAATTTGAGACAAAACTTGGTCTATTCGCGTCTTTACCTTACGAAACTTGGCACGAAGGCTCAACTAGCAAGTTAAACTTTTAAGAGCACTAAATAGAGTACTACGGTCCAATTGATGCTTTGTAATTGCTCAACTCTCTCCATAGAGGAGCTTGTCACGTTTTTATGCAATTTGAGACATAACTTGGTCTATTCGCGTCTTTACCTTACGAAACGTGGCACGAAGGCTCAACTAGCAAGTTCGACTTTTAAGAGCACTAAATAGAGTACAACAGTCCACATTGATGCTTTGCAATTGCTCAACTCTCTCCATAGAGGTGCTTTTCACGTTTTTGTGCAATTTCAAACATAACATGGTCTATTCGCATCTTTACCTTACGAAACGTGGCACGAAGGCTCAACTAGAAAGTAAGACTTTTAAGAGCACTAAATAGAGTACAACGGTCTACATTGATGCTTTGGAATTGCTCAACTCTCTCCATAGATGAGCTTTTCACGATTTTATGCAATTTCAAACATAACTTGATCTATTCGCATCTTTACCTTACGAAACGTGGCACGAAGGCTCAACTAGCAAGTTAGACTTTTAAGAGCACTAAATAGAGTGCAACGGTCCACAATGATGCATTGGAATTGCTCAACTCTCTCCATAGAGAAGCTTTTCACGTTTTGGAGCAATTTGAGACATAACTTGGTCTTTTCGTGCCTTTACCTTACGAAACGTGGCACGAAGGCTCAACTAGCAAGTTAGACTTTCAAGGGCACTAAATAGAGTACAACGGTCCACATTGATGCTTTGGAATTGCTCAACTCTCTCCATAGAGGAGCTTGTCACGTTTTTATGCAATTTGAGACATAACTTGGTCTATTCGCGTCTTTACCTTACGAAACGTGGCTCGAAGGCTCAACTAGCAAGTTATACTTTTAAGAGCACTAAATACAGTACAACGGCCCACATTGATGCTTTAGAATTGCTCAACTCTCTCCATAGAGGTGCTTTTCACTTTTTGTGCAATTTCAAACATAACATAGTCAATTCGCATCTTTACCTTACGAAACGTGGCACGAAGGCTCAACTAGAAAGTAAGACTTTTAAGAGCACTAAATAGAGTACAACGGTCTACATTGATGCTTTGGAATTGCTCAACTCTCTCCATAGATGAGCTTATCATGATTTTGTGCAATTTCAAACATAACTTGATCTATTCGCATCTTTACCTTACGAAACGTGGCACGAAGGCTCAACTAGCAAGTTAGACTTTTAAGAGCACTAAATAGAGTGCAACGGTCCACAATGATGCATTGGAATTCCTCAACTCTCTCCATAGAGAAGCTTTTCACGTTTTGGAGCAATTTGAGACATAACTTGGTCTTTTCGCGCCTTTACCTTACGAAACGTGGCACGAAGGCTCAACTAGCAAGTTAGACTTTCAAGGGCACTAAATAGAGTACAACGGTCCACATTGATGCTTTGGAATTGCTCAACTCTCTCCATAGAGGAGCTTGTCACGTTTTTGTGCAATTTGAGACATAACTTGGTCTATTCGCGTCTTTACCTTACGAAACGTGGCACGAAGGCTCAACTAGCAAGTTCGACTTTTAAGAGCACTAAATAGAGTACAACAGTCCACATTGATGCTTTGCAATTGCTCAACTCTCTCCATAGAGGTGCTTTTCACGTTTTTGTGCAATTTCAAACATAACATGGTCTATTCGCATCTTTACCTTACGAAACGTGGCACGAAGGCTCAACTAGAAAGTAAGACTTTTAAGAGCACTAAATAGAGTACAACGGTCTACATTGATGCTTTGGAATTGCTCAACTCTCTCCATAGATGAGCTTTTCACGATTTTATGCAATTTCAAACATAACTTGATCTATTCGCATCTTTACCTTACGAAACGTGGCACGAAGGCTCAACTAGCAAGTTAGACTTTTAAGAGCACTAAATAGAGTGCAACGGTCCACAATGATGCATTGGAATTGCTCAACTCTCTCCATAGAGAAGCTTTTCACGTTTTGGAGCAATTTGAGACATAACTTGGTCTTTTCGTGCCTTTACCTTACGAAACGTGGCACGAAGGCTCAACTAGCAAGTTAGACTTTTAAGAGCACTAAATAGAGTGCAACGGTCCACAATGATGCATTGGAATTCCTCAACTCTCTCCATAGAGAAGCTTTTCACGTTTTGGAGCAATTTGAGACATAACTTGGTCTATTCGCGTCTTTACCTTACGAAACGTGGCTCGAAGGCTCAACTAGCAAGTTATACTTTTAAGAGCACTAAATATAGTACAACGGCCCACATTGATGCTTTAGAATTGCTCAACTCTCTCCATAGAGGTGCTTTTCACGTTTTTGTGCAATTTCAAACATAACATAGTCTATTCGCATCTTTACCTTACGAAACGTGGCACGAAGGCTCAACTAGAAAGTAAGACTTTTAAGAGCACTAAATAGAGTACAACGGTCTACATTGATGCTTTGGAATTGCTCAACTCTCTCCATAGATGAGCTTATCATGATTTTGTGCAATTTCAAACATAACTTGATCTATTCGCATCTTTACCTTACGAAACGTGGCACGAAGGCTCAACGAGCAAGTTAGACTTTTAAGAGCACTAAATAGAGTGCAACGGTCCACAATGATGCATTGGAATTGCTCAACTCTCTCCATAGAGAAGCTTTTCACGTTTTGGAGCAATTTGAGACATAACTTGGTCTTTTCGCGCCTTTACCTTACGAAACGTGGCACGAAGGCTCAACTAGCAAGTTAGACTTTCAAGGGCACTAAATAGAGTACAACGGTCCACATTGATGCTTTGGAATTGCTCAACTCTCTCCATAGAGGAGCTTGTCACGTTTTTGTGCAATTTGAGACATAACTTGGTCTATTCGCGTCTTTACCTTACGAAACGTGGCACGAAGGCTCAACTAGCAAGTTCGACTTTTAAGAGCACTAAATAGAGTACAACAGTCCACATTGATGCTTTGCAATTGCTCAACTCTCTCCATAGAGGTGCTTTTCACGTTTTTGTGCAATTTCAAACATAACATGGTCTATTCGCATCTTTACCTTACGAAACGTGGCACGAAGGCTCAACTAGAAAGTAAGACTTTTAAGAGCACTAAATAGAGTACAACGGTCTACATTGATGCTTTGGAATTGCTCAACTCTCTCCATAGATGAGCTTTTCACGATTTTATGCAATTTCAAACATAACTTGATCTATTCGCATCTTTACCTTACGAAACGTGGCACGAAGGCTCAACTAGCAAGTTAGACTTTTAAGAGCACTAAATAGAGTGCAACGGTCCACAATGATGCATTGGAATTGCTCAACTCTCTCCATAGAGAAGCTTTTCACGTTTTGGAGCAATTTGAGACATAACTTGGTCTTTTCGTGCCTTTACCTTACGAAACGTGGCACGAAGGCTCAACTAGCAAGTTAGACTTTCAAGGGCACTAAATAGAGTACAACGGTCCACATTGATGCTTTGGAATTGCTCAACTCTCTCCATAGAGGAGCTTGTCACGTTTTTATGCAATTTGAGACATAACTTGGTCTATTCGCGTCTTTACCTTACGAAACGTGGCTCGAAGGCTCAACTAGCAAGTTATACTTTTAAGAGCACTAAATATAGTACAACGGCCCACATTGATGCTTTAGAATTGCTCAACTCTCTCCATAGAGGTGCTTTTCACGTTTTTGTGCAATTTCAAACATAACATAGTCTATTCGCATCTTTACCTTACGAAACGTGGCACGAAGGCTCAACTAGAAAGTAAGACTTTTAAGAGCACTAAATAGAGTACAACGGTCTACATTGATGCTTTGGAATTGCTCAACTCTCTCCATAGATGAGCTTATCATGATTTTGTGCAATTTCAAACATAACTTGATCTATTCGCATCTTTACCTTACGAAACGTGGCACGAAGGCTCAACTAGCAAGTTAGACTTTTAAGAGCACTAAATAGAGTGCAACGGTCCACAATGATGCATTGGAATTGCTCAACTCTCTCCATAGAGAAGCTTTTCACGTTTTGGAGCAATTTGAGACATAACTTGGTCCTTTCGCGCCTTTACCTTACGAAACGTGGCACGAAGGCTCAACTAGCAAGTTAGACTTTCAAGGGCACTAAATAGAGTACAACGGTCCACATTGATGCTTTGGAATTGCTCAACTCTCTCCATAGAGGAGCTTGTCACGTTTTTGTGCAATTTGAGACATAACTTGGTCTATTCGCGTCTTTACCTTACGAAACGTGGCACGAAGGCTCAACTAGCAAGTTAGACTTTTAAGAGCACTAAATAGAGTACTACGGTCCAATTGATGCTTTGTAATTGCTCAACTCTCTCCATAGAGGAGCTTTTCACGTTTTTGTGCCATTTCAAACATAACTTGGTCTATTTGCATCTTTACCTTACGAAACGTGGCTCGAAGGCTCAACTTGCAAGTTACACTTTTAAGAGCACTAAATATAGTACAACGGTCCACAATGATGCTTTGGAATTGCTCAACTCTCTCCATAGAGGAGCTTTTCACGTTTTGGAGCAATTTGAGACATAACTTGGTCTATTCGTGTCCTTACTTTACGAAACGTGGCACGAAGGCTCAACTAGCAAGTTAGACTATTCAGAGCACTAAATAGAATACAACGGTCCACATTCATGCTTTGGAATTGCTCAACTCTCTCCATAGAGGAGCTTTTCACGTTTTTGTGCAATTTGAGACATAACTTGGTCTATTCGCGTCTTTACCTTACGAAACGTGGCACGAAGGCTCAACTAGCAAGTTAGACTTTTAAGAGCACTAATTAGTGTACAACGATCCACAATGATGCTTTGCAATTGCTCAACTCTCTCCATAGAGGAGCTTTTCATGTTTTGGAGTAATTTGAGACATAACTTGGTCTATTCGCATCTCTACCTTACGAAACGTGGCACGAAGGCTCAACTAGCAAGTTAGACTTTTAAGAGCACTAATTAGAGTACAACGGTCCACAATGATGCATTGCAATTGCTCAACTCTCTCCATAGAGGAGCTTTTCATGTTTTGGAGTAATTTGAGACATAACTTGGTCTATTTGCATCTCTACCTTACGAAACGTGGCACGAAGGCTCAACTAGCAAGTTCGACTTTTAAGAGCACTAAATAGAGTACAACGGTCCACATTGATGCTTTGGAATTGCTCAACTCTCTCCATAGAGGAGCTTGTCACGTTTTTGTGCAATTTCAAACATAACATGGTCTATTCGCGTCTTTACCTTACGAAACGTGGCACGAAGGCTCAACTTGCAAGTTACACTTTTAAGAGCACTAAATAGAGTGCAACGGTCCACAATGATGCATTGGAATTGCTCAACTCTCTCCATAGAGAAGCTTTTCACGTTTTGGAGCAATTTGAGACATAACTTGGTCTTTTCGCTCCTTTACCTTACGAAACGTGGCACGAAGGCGCAACTAGCAAGTTAGACTTTTAAGAGCACTCAATAGAGTACAACGGTCCACAATGATGCATTGGAATTGCTCAACTCTCTCCATAGAGAAGCTTTTCACGGTTTGGAGCAATTTGAGACCTAACTTGGTCTATTCGCATCTTTACCTTACGAAATGTGGCACGAAGGCTCAACTAGCAAGTTAGACTTTTAAGAGCACTCAATAGAGTAGAACGGTCCTCATTGATGCTTTGGAATTGCTCAACTCTCTCCATGGAGGAGCTTGTCACGTTTTTGTGCAATTCGAGACACAACTTCGTCTATTCGCGTCTTTACCTTACGAAACGTGGCACGAAGGCTCAAGTAGCAAGTTAGACTTTTAAGAGCACTAAATAGACTACAACGGCCCACATTGATGCTTTGTAATTGCTCAACCCTCTCCATAGAGGAGCTTTTCTCATTTTTGTGCAATTTCAAACATAACTTGGTCTATTCGCATCTTTACGTTACGAAACTTGGTACGAAGGCTCAACTAGCAAGTTAGAATTTTAGGAGCACTAAATAGAGTACAATGGTCCACATTGATGCTTTGGAATTGCTCAACTCTCTCCATAGAGGAGCTTTTCACGTTTTGGAGCAATTTGAGACATAACTTGGTCTATTCGCGTCTTTACCTTACGAAACATGGCACGAAGGCTCAACTAGCAAGTTAGACCTTTAAGAGTACTAAATAGAGTACAACGATCCACAATGATGCTTTGCAATTGCTCAACTCTCTCCATAGAGAAGCTTTTCGCGTTTTGGAGTAATTTGAGACATAACTTGGTCTATTCACATCTCTACCTTACGAAACGTGGCACGAAGTCTCAACTAGCAAGTTCGACTTTTAAGAGCACTAAATAGAGTACAACAGTCCACATTGATGCTTTTCAATTGCTCAACTCTCTCCATAGAGGAGCTTTTCACGTTTTTGTGCAATTTCAAACATAACATGGTCTATTCGCATCTTTACCTTACGAAACGTGGCACGAAGGCTCAACTAGCAAGTTAGACTTGTAAGAGCACTAAATAGAGTGCAACGGTCCACAATGATGCTCTGCAATTGCTCAACTCTCTCCATAGAGGAGCTTTTCATGATTTTGTGCAATTTCAAACATAACTTGATCTATTCGCATCTTTACCTTACGAAACGTGGCACGAAGGCTCAACTAGCAAGTTAGACTTGGAAGAGCACTAAATAGAGTGCAACGGTCCACAATGATGCATTGGAATTGCTCAACTCTCTCCATAGAGGAGCTTTTCACGTTTTGGAGCAATTTGAGACATAACTTGGTTTATTCGCGTCTTTACCTTAAAAAACGTGGCACGAAGGCTCAACTAGCAAGTTAGACTTTTAAGAGCACTAAATAGAGTACTATGGTCCAATTGATGCTTTGTAATTGCTCAACTCTCTCCATAGAGGAGCTTTTCACGTTTTTGTGCAATTTCAAACATTACTTGGTCTATTCGCATCTTTACCTTACGAAACATGGCACGAAGGCTCAACTAGCAAGTTAGAGCTTTAAGAGTACTAAATAGAGTACAACGATCCACAATGATGCTTTGCAATTGCTCAACTCTCTGCATAGAGGAGTTTTCACGTTTTGGAGTAATTTGAGACATAACTTGGTGTATTCGCATCTCTACCTTACGAAACGTGGCACGAAGGCTCAACTGGCAAGTTCGACTTTTAAGAGCACTAAATAGAGTACAACGGTCCACATTGATGCTTTGGAATTGCTCAACTCTCTCCATAGAGGAGCTTTTCACGTTTTTGTGCAATTTCAAACATAACATGGTCTATTCGCATCTTTACCTTACGAAACGTGGCACGAAGGCTCAACTAGCAAGTTAGACTTTTAAGAGCACTAAATAGAGTACAACGGTCCACAATGATGCTTTGTAATTGCTCAGCCCTCTCCATAGAGGAGCTTTTCACGTTTTTGTGCAATTTCAAACATAACTTGGTCTATTCGCATCTTTACCTTATGAAACATGGTACGAAGGCTCAACTAGCAAGTTAGAATTTTAGGAGCACTAAATAGAGTACAACGGTCCACATTGATGCTTTGGAATTGCTCAACTCTCTCCATAGAGGAGCTTTTCACGTTTGGAGCAATTTGAGACATAACTTGGTCTATTCGCGTCTTTACATTACGAAACTTTGCACGAAGGCTCAACTAGCAAGTTAGACTTTTGAGAGCACTAAATAGAGTACTAAGGTCCAATTGATGCTTTGTAATTGCTCAACTCTCTCCATAGAGGAGCTTTTCACGTTTTTGTGCAATTTCAAACATTACTTGGTCTATTCTCATCTTTACCTTACGAAACATGGCACGAAGGCTCAACTAGCAAGTTAGACTTTTAAGAGCACTAATTAGAGTACAACGATCCACAATGATGCTTTGCAATTGCTCAACTCTCTCCATAGAGGAGCTCTTCATGTTTTGGAGTAATTTGAGGCATAACTTGGTGTATTCGCATCTCTACCTTATGAAACGTGGCACGGAGGCTCAACTAGCAAGTTCGACTTTTAAGAGCACTAAATAGAGTACAACGGTCCACATTGATGCTTTGGAATTGCTCAACTCTCTCCATAGAGGAGCTTTTCACGTTTTTGTGCAATTTCAAACATAACATGGTCTATTCGCATCTTTACCTTACGAAACGTGGCACGAAGGCTCAACTAGCATGTTAGACTTTCAAGAGCACTAAATAGAGTACAACGGTCCACATTGATGCTTTGGAATTGCTGAACTCTCTCCATAGAGGAGCTTGTCACGTTTTTATGCAATTTGAGACATAACTTGGTCTATTCGGGTCCTTACCTTACGAAACGTGGCTCGAAGGCTCAACTAGCAAGTTATACTTTTAAGAGCACTAAATATAGTACAACGGCCCACATTGATGCTTTAGAATTGCTCAACTCTCTCCATAGAGGTGCTTTTCACGTTTTTGTGCAATTTCAAACATAACATGGTCTATTCGCATCTTTACCTTACGAAACGTGGCACGAAGGCTCATCTAGAAAGTAAGACTTTTAACAGCACTAAATAGAGTACAACGATCAACATTGATGCTTTGGAATTGCTCAACTCTCTCCATAGATGAGCTTTTCACGATTTTGTGTAATTTCAAACATAACTTGGTCTATTCGCATCTTTACCTTACGAAACGTGGCACGAAGGCTCAACTAGCAAGTTAGACTTTTAAGAGCACTCAATGGAGTACAACGGTCCTCATTGATGCTTTGGAATTGCTCAACTCTCTCCATAGAGGAGCTTGTCACGTTTTTGTGCAATTTGAGACACAACTTCGTCTATTCGCGTCTTTACATTACGAAACGTGGCACGAAGGCTCAAGTAGCAATTTAGACTTTTAAGAGCACTAAATAGACTACAACGGCCCACATTGATGCTTTGTAATTGCTCAACCCTCTCCATAGAAGAGCTTTTCACGTTTTTGTGCAATTTCAAACATAACTTGGTCTATTCGCATCTTTATCTTACGAAACATGGTACGAAGGCTCAACTAGCAAGTTAGAATTTTAGGAGCACTAAATAGAGTACAACGGTCCACATTGATGCTTTGGAATTGCTCTACTCTCTCCATAGAGGAGCTTTTCACGTTTTGCAGCAATTTGAGACATAACTTGGTCTATTCGCGTCTTTACCTTACGAAACTTGGCACGAAGGCTCAACTAGCAAGTTAGACTTTTAAGAGCACTAAATAGAGTACTATGGTCCAATTGATGCTTTGTAATTGCTCAACTCTCTCCATAGAGGAGCTTTTCACGTTTTTGTGCAATTTCAAACATTACTTGGTCTATTCGCATCTTTACCTTACGAAACATGGCACGAAGGCTCAACTAGCAAGTTAGAGCTTTAAGAGTACTAAATAGAGTACAACGATCCACAATGATGCTTTGCAATTGCTCAACTCTCTGCATAGAGGAGTTTTCACGTTTTGGAGTAATTTGAGACATAACTTGGTGTATTCGCATCTCTACCTTACGAAACGTGGCACGAAGGCTCAACTGGCAAGTTCGACTTTTAAGAGCACTAAATAGAGTACAACGGTCCACATTGATGCTTTGGAATTGCTCAACTCTCTCCATAGAGGAGCTTTTCACGTTTTTGTGCAATTTCAAACATAACATGGTCTATTCGCATTTTTACCTTACGAAACGTGGCACGAAGGCTCAACTAGCAAGTTAGACTTTTAAGAGCACTAAATAGAGTACAACGGTCCACAATGATGCTTTGTAATTGCTCAGCCCTCTCCATAGAGGAGCTTTTCACGTTTTTGTGCAATTTCAAACATAACTTGGTCTATTCGCATCTTTACCTTATGAAACATGGTACGAAGGCTCAACTAGCAAGTTAGAATTTTAGGAGCACTAAATAGAGTACAACGGTCCACATTGATGCTTTGGAATTGCTCAACTCTCTCCATAGAGGAGCTTTTCACGTTTGGAGCAATTTGAGACATAACTTGGTCTATTCACGTCTTTACATTACGAAACTTTGCACGAAGGCTCAACTAGCAAGTTAGACTTTTGAGAGCACTAAATAGAGTACTAAGGTCCAATTGATGCTTTGTAATTGCTCAACTCTCTCCATAGAGGAGCTTTTCACGTTTTTGTACAATTTCAAACATTACTTGGTCTATTCTCATCTTTACCTTACGAAACATGGCACGAAGGCTCAACTAGCAAGTTAGACTTTTAAGAGCACTAATTAGAGTACAACGATCCACAATGATGCTTTGCAATTGCTCAACTCTCTCCATAGAGGAGCTCTTCATGTTTTGGAGTAATTTGAGGCATAACTTGGTGTATTCGCATCTCTACCTTATGAAACGTGGCACGGAGGCTCAACTAGCAAGTTCGACTTTTAAGAGCACTAAATAGAGTACAACGGTCCACATTGATGCTTTGGAATTGCTCAACTCTCTCCATAGAGGAGCTTTTCACGTTTTTGTGCAATTTCAAACATAACATGGTCTATTCGCATCTTTACCTTACGAAACGTGGCACGAAGGCTCAACTAGCATGTTAGACTTTCAAGAGCACTAAATAGAGTACAACGGTCCACATTGATGCTTTGGAATTGCTGAACTCTCTCCATAGAGGAGCTTGTCACGTTTTTATGCAATTTGAGACATAACTTGGTCTATTCGGGTCTTTACCTTACGAAACGTGGCTCGAAGGCTCAACTAGCAAGTTATACTTTTAAGAGCACTAAATATAGTACAACGGCCCACATTGATGCTTTAGAATTGCTCAACTCTCTCCATAGAGGTGCTTTTCACGTTTTTGTGCAATTTCAAACATAACATGGTCTATTCGCATCTTTACCTTACGAAACGTGGCACGAAGGCTCATCTAGAAAGTAAGACTTTTAACAGCACTAAATAGAGTACAACGATCTACATTGATGCTTTGGAATTGCTCAACTCTCTCCATAGATGAGCTTTTCACGATTTTGTGTAATTTCAAACATAACTTGGTCTATTCGCATCTTTACCTTACGAAACGTGGCACGAAGGCTCAACTAGCAAGTTAGACTTTTAAGAGCACTCAATGGAGTACAACGGTCCTCATTGATGCTTTGGAATTGCTCAACTCTCTCCATAGAGGAGCTTGTCACGTTTTTGTGCAATTTGAGACACAACTTCATCTATTCGCGTCTTTACATTACGAAACGTGGCACGAAGGCTCAAGTAGCAATTTAGACTTTTAAGAGCACTAAATAGACTACAACGGCCCACATTGATGCTTTGTAATTGCTCAACCCTCTCCATAGAGGAGCTTTTCACGTTTTTGTGCAATTTCAAACATAACTTGGTCTATTCGCATCTTTATCTTACGAAACATGGTACGAAGGCTCAACTAGCAAGTTAGAATTTTAGGAGCACTAAATAGAGTACAACGGTCCACATTGATGCTTTGGAATTGCTCTACTCTCTCCATAGAGGAGCTTTTCACGTTTTGCAGCAATTTGAGACATAACTTGGTCTATTCGCGTCTTTACCTTACGAAACTTGGCACGAAGGCTCAACTAGCAAGTTAGACTTTTAAGAGCACTAAATAGAGTACTATGGTCCAATTGATGCTTTGTAATTGCTCAACTCTCTCCATAGAGGAGCTTTTCACGTTTTTGTGCAATTTCAAACATTACTTGGTCTATTCGCATCTTTACCTTACGAAACATGGCACGAAGGCTCAACTAGCAAGTTAGAGCTTTAAGAGTACTAAATAGAGTACAACGATCCACAATGATGCTTTGCAATTGCTCAACTCTCTGCATAGAGGAGTTTTCACGTTTTGGAGTAATTTGAGACATAACTTGGTGTATTCGCATCTCTACCTTACGAAACGTGGCACGAAGGCTCAACTGGCAAGTTCGACTTTTAAGAGCACTAAATAGAGTACAACGGTCCACATTGATGCTTTGGAATTGCTCAACTCTCTCCATAGAGGAGCTTTTCACGTTTTTGTGCAATTTCAAACATAACATGGTCTATTCACATCTTTACCTTACGAAACGTGGCACGAAGGCTCAACTAGCAAGTTAGACTTTCAAGAGCACTAAATAGAGTACAACGGTCCACATTGATGCTTTGGAATTGCTGAACTCTCTCCATAGAGGAGCTTGTCACGTTTTTGTGCAATTTGAGACATAACTTGGTCTATTCGCGTCTTTACCTTACGAAACGTGGCTCGAAGGCTCAACTAGCAAGTTGTACTTTTAAGAGCACTAAATATAGTACAACGGCCCACATTGATGCTTTGGAATTGCTCAACTCTCTCCATAGAGGTGCTTTTCACGTTTTTGTGCAATTTCAAACATAACATGGTCTATTCGCATCTTTACCTTACGACACGTGGCACGAAGGCTCAACTAGAAAGTAAGACTTTTAAGAGCACTAAATAGAGTACAACGGTCTACATTGATGCTTTGGAATTGCTCAACTCTCTCCATAGATGAGCTTTTCACGATTTTATGCAATTTCAAACATAACTTGATCTATTCGCATCTTTACCTTACGAAACGTGGCACGAAGGCTCAACTAGCAAGTTAGACTTTTAAGAGCACTAAATAGAGTGCAACGGTCCACAATGATGCATTGGAATTGCTCAACTCTCTCCATAGAGAAGCTTTTCACGTTTTGGAGCAATTTGAGACATAACTTGGTCTTTTCGTGCCTTTACCTTACGAAACGTGGCACGAAGGCTCAACTAGCAAGTTAGACTTTCAAGGGCACTAAATAGAGTACAACGGTCCACATTGATGCTTTGGAATTGCTCAACTCTCTCCATAGAGGAGCTTGTCACGTTTTTATGCAATTTGAGACATAACTTGGTCTATTCGCGTCTTTACCTTACGAAACGTGGCTCGAAGGCTCAACTAGCAAGTTATACTTTTAAGAGCACTAAATATAGTACAACGGCCCACATTGATGCTTTAGAATTGCTCAACTCTCTCCATAGAGGTGCTTTTCACGTTTTTGTGCAATTTCAAACATAACATAGTCTATTCGCATCTTTACCTTACGAAACGTGGCACGAAGGCTCAACTAGAAAGTAAGACTTTTAAGAGCACTAAATAGAGTACAACGGTCTACATTGATGCTTTGGAATTGCTCAACTCTCTCCATAGATGAGCTTATCATGATTTTGTGCAATTTCAAACATAACTTGATCTATTCGCATCTTTACCTTACGAAACGTGGCACGAAGGCTCAACTAGCAAGTTAGACTTTTAAGAGCACTAAATAGAGTGCAACGGTCCACAATGATGCATTGGAATTGCTCAACTCTCTCCATAGAGAAGCTTTTCACGTTTTGGAGCAATTTGAGACATAACTTGGTCTTTTCGCGCCTTTACCTTACGAAACGTGGCACGAAGGCTCAACTAGCAAGTTAGACTTTTAAGAGCACTAAATAGAGTACTACGGTCCAATTGATGCTTTGTAATTGCTCAACCCTCTCCATAGAGGAGCTTTTCACGTTTTTGTGCAATTTCAAACATAATTTGGTCTATTCACATCTTTACCTTACGAAACATGGTAGAAGGCTCAACTAGCAAGTTTGAATTTTAGGAGCACTAAATAGAGTACAACGGTCCACATTGATGCTTTGGAATTGCTCAACTCTCTCCATAGAGGAGATTTTCACGTTTTGGAGCAATTTGAGACATAACTTGGTCTATTCGCGTCTTTACCTTACGAAACTTGGCATGAAGGCTCAACTAGCAAGTTAGACTTTTAAGAGCACTAAATAGAGTACTACGGTCCAATTGATGCTTTGTAATTGCTCAACTCTCTCCATAGAGGAGCTTTTCACGTTTTTGTGCAATTTCAAACATTACTTCGTCTATTCGCATCTTTACCTTACGAAACATGGCACGAAGGCTCAACTAGCAAGTTAGACCTTTAAGAGTACTAAATAGAGTACAACGATCCACAATGATGCTTTGCAATTGCTCAACTCTCTCCATAGAGGAGCTTTTCACGTTTTGGAGTAATTTGAGGCATAACTTGGTGTATTCGCATCTCTACCTTACGAAACGTGGCACGAAGGCTCAACTAGCAAGTTCGACTTTTAAGAGCACTAAATAGAGTACAACGGTCCACATTGATGCTTTGGAATTGCTCAACTCTCTACATAGAGGAGCTTTTCACGTTTTTGTGCAATTTCAAACATAACATGGTCTATTCGCATCTTTACCTTACGAAACGTGGCACGAAGGCTCAACTAGCAAGTTAGACTTTCAAGAGCACTAAATAGAGTACAACGGTCCACATTGATGCTTTGGAATTGCTGAACTCTCTCCATAGAGGAGCTTGCCACGTTTTTGTGCAATTTGAGACATAACTTGGTCTATTCGCGTCTTTACCTTACGAAACCTGGCTCGAAGGCTCAACTAGCAAGTTATACTTTTAAGAGCACTAAATATAGTACAACGGCCCACATTGATGCTTTGGAATTGCTCAACTCTCTCCATTGAGGTGCTTTTCACGTTTTTGTGCAATTTCAAACATAACATGGTCTATTCGCATCTTTACCTTACGAAACGTGGCACGAAGCCTCAACTAGAAAGTAAGACTTTTAAGAGCACTAAATAGAGTACAACGGTCTACATTGATGCTTTGGAATTACTCAACTCTCTCCATAGATGAGCTTTTCACGATTTTGTGCAATTTCAAACATAACTTGGTCTATTCGCATCTTTACCTTACGAAACGTCGCACGAAGGCTCAACTAGCTAGTTAGACTTTTAAGAGCACTAAATAGAGTGCAACGGTCCACAATGATGCATTGGAATTGCTCAAATCTCTCCATAGAGAAGCTTTTCACGTTTTGGAGCAATTTGAGACATAACTTGGTCTTTTCGCGCCTTTACCTTACGAAACGTGGCACGAAGGCTCAACTAGCAAGTTAGACTTTTAAGAGCACTCAATAGAGTACAACGGTCCTCATTGATGCTTTGGAATTGCTCAACTCTCTCCATAGAGGAGCTTTTCACGTTTTGGAGCAATTTGAGACATAACTTCGTCTATTCGCGTCTTTACCTTACGAAACGTGGCACGAAGGCTCAACTAGCAAGTTAGACTTTTGAGAGCACTAAATAGAGTACTACGGTCCAATTGATGCTTTGTAATTGCTCAACCCTCTCCATAGAGGAGCTTTTCACGTTTTTGTGCAATTTCAAACATAACTTGGTCTATTCACATCTTTACCTTACGAAACATGGCACGAAGGCTCAACTAGCAAGTTAGACTTTTAAGAGCACTAATTATAGTACAACGATCCACAATGATGCTTTGCAATTGCTCAACTCTCTCCATAGAGGAGCTTTTCACGTTTTGGAGTAATTTGAGACATAACTTGGTGTATTCGCGTCTTTACCTTACGAAACTTGGCACGAAGGCTCAACTAGCAAGTTCGACTTTTAAGAGCACTAAATAGAGTACAACGGTCCACATTGATGCTTTGGAATTGCTCAACTCTCTCCATAGAGGAGCTTTTCACGTTTTTGTGCAATTTCAAACATAACATGGTCTATTCGCATCTTTACCTTACGAAATGTGGCACAAAGGCTCAACTAGCAAGTTAGAATTTTAGGAGCACTAAATAGAGTACAACGGTCCACATTGATGCTTTGGAATTGCTCAAATCTCTCCATAGAGGAGCTTGTCACGTTTTTGTGCAATTTCAAACATAACTTGGTCTATTCACATCTTTACCTTACGAAACATGGTACGAAGGCTCAACTAGCAAGTTAGAATTTTAAGAGCACTAAATAGAGTACAACGGCCCACATTGATGCTTTGGAATTGCTCAAATCTCTCCATAGTGGTGGTTTTCACGTTTTTGTGCAATTTCAAACATAACATGGTCTATTCGCATCTTTACCTTACGAAACGTGGCACGAAGGCTCAACAAGAAAGTAAGACTTTTAAGAGCACTAAATAGAGTACAATGGTCTACATTGATGCTTTGGAATTGCTCAACTCTCTCCATAGATGAGCATTTCACGATTTTGTGCAATTTCAAACATAACTTGGTCTATTCGCATCTTTATCTTACGAAACGTGGCACGAAGGCTCAACTAGCAAGTTAGACTTTTAAGAGCACTAAATAGAGTGCAACGGTCCACAATGATGCATTGGAATTGCTCAACTCTCTCCATAGAGAAGCTTTTCACGTTTTGGAGCAATTTGAGACATAACTTGGTCTTTTCGCACCTTTACCTTACGAAACGTGGCACGAAGGCTCAACTAGCAAGTTAGACTTTTAAGGGCACTCAATAGAGTACAACGGTCCTCATTGATGCTTTGGAATTGCTCAACTCTCTCCATAGAGGAGCTTGTCACATTTTTGTGCAATTTGAGACATAACTTCGTCTATTCGCGTCTTTACCTTACGAAACGTGGCACGAAGGCTCAAGTAGCAAGCTGGAATTTTAAGAGAACTAAATAGACTACAACGGTCCACATTGATGCTTTGTAATTCCTCAACCCTCTCCATAGAGGAGCTTTTCACGTTTTTGTGCAATTTCAAACATAACTTGGTCTATTCACATCTTTACCTTACGAAACATGGTACGAAGTCTCAACTAGCAAGTTAGAATTTTAGGAGCACTAAATAGAGTACAACGGTCCACATTGATGCTTTGGAATTGCTCAACTCTCTCCATAGAGGAGCTTTTCACGTTTTGGAGCAATTTGAGACATAACTTGGTCTATTCGCGTCTTTACCTTACGAAAATTGGCACGAAGGCTCAACTAGCAAGTTAGACTTTTGAGAGCACTAAATAGAGTGCTACGGTCCAATTGATGCTTTGTAATTTCTCAACTCTCTCCATAGAGGAGCTTTTCACGTTTTTGTGCAATTTCAAACATTACTTGGTCTATTCGCATCTTTACCTTAGGAAACATGGCAAGAAGGCTCAACTAGCAAGTTAGACTTTTAAGAGCACTAATTAGAGTACAACGATCCACAATGATGCTTTGCAATTGCTCAACTCTCTCCATAGAGGAGCTTTTCATGTTTTGGAGTAATTTGAGACATAACTTGGTCTATTCGCATCTCTACCGTACGAAACGTGGCACGAAGGCTCAACTAGCAAGTTCGACTTTTAAGAGCACTAAATAGAGCACAACGGTCCGCATTGATGCTTTGGAATTGCTCAACTCTCTCCATAGAGGAGCTTTTCACGTTTTTGTGCAATTTCAAACATAACATGGTCTATTCGCATCTTTACCTTACGAAACGTGGCACGAAGGCTCAACTAGCAAGTTAGACTTTCAAGAGCACTAAATAGAGTACAACAGTCCACATTGATGCTTTGGAATTGCTGAACTCTCTCCATAGAGGAGCTTGTCACGTTTTTGTGTAATTTGAGACATAACTTGGTCTATTCGCGTGTTTACCTTACGAAACGTGGCTCGAAGGCTCAACTAGCAAGTTATACTTTTAAGAGCACTAAATATAGTACAACGGCCCACATTGATGCTTTGGAATTGCTCAACTCTCTCCATAGAGGTGCTTTTCACGTTTTTGTGCAATTTAAAAAATAACATGGTCTATTCGCATCTTTACCTTACGAAACGTGGCACGAAGGCTCAACTAGAAAGTAAGACTTTTGAGAGCACTAAATAGAGTACAACGATCTACATTGATGCTTTGGAATTGCTCAACTCTCTCCATAGATGAGCTTTTCACGATTTTGTGCAATTTCAAACATAACTTGGTCTATTCGCATCTTTACCTTACGAAACGTGGCACGAAGGCTCAACTAGCAAGTTAGAATTTTAAGAGCACTAAATAGAGTGCAACGGTCCGCAATGATGCATTGGAATTGCTCAACTCTCTCCATAGAGAAGCTTTTCACGTTTTGGAGCAATTTGAGACATAACTTGGTCTTTTCGCGCCTTTACCTTACGAAACGTGGCACGAAGGCTCAACTAGCAAGTTAGACTTTTAAGAGTACTCAAAAGAGTACAACGGTCCTCATTGATGCTTTGGAATTGCTCAACTCTCTATAGAGGAGCTTGTCACGTTTTTGTGCAATTTGAGACATAACTTCGTCTATTCGCGTCTTTATCTTACGAAACGTGGCACGAATGCTCAAGTCGCAAGTTAGAATTTTAAGTGAACTAAATAGACTACAACGGTCCACATTGATGCTTTATAATTGCTCAACCCTCTCCATAGAGGAGCTTTTCACATTTTTGTGCAATTTCAAACATAACTTGGTCTATTCACATCTTTACCTTACGAAACATGGTACGAAGGCTCAACTAGCAAGTTAGAATTTTAGGAACACTAAATAGAGTACAACGGTCCACATTGATGCTTTGGAATTGCTCAACTCTCTCCATAGAGGAGCTTTTCACGTTTTGGAGCAATTTGAGACATAACTTGGTCTATTCGCGTCTTTACCTTACGAAACGTGGCACGAAGGCTCAACTAGCAAGTTAGGTCTATTAAGAGCACTAAATAGAATACAACGGTCCACATTCATGCTTTGGAATTGCTCAACTCTCTCCATAGAGGAGCTTTTCACGTTTTTGTGCAATTTGAGACATAACTTCGTCTATTCGCATCTTTACCTTATGAAACATGGCACGAAGGCTCAACTAGCAAGTTAGACATTCAAGAGCACTAAATAGAGTACAACGGTCCACATTGATGCTTTGGAATTGCTCAACTCTCTCCATAGAGGAGCTTGTCACGTTTTTGTACAATTTGAGACATAACTTGGTCTATTCACGTCTTTACCTTACGAAACGTGGCTCGAAGGCTCAACTAGCAAGTTATACTTTTAAGAGCACTAAATATAGTACAATGGCCCACATTGATGCTTGGAATTGCTCAACTCTCTCCATAGAGGAGCTTTTCACGTTTTTGTGCAATTTCAAACATAACTTGGTCTATTCGCATCTTTATCTTACGAAACGTGGCACGAAGGCCCAACTAGCAAGTTAGACTATTAAGAGCACTAAATAGAGTGCAACGGTCCACAATGATGCATTGGAATTGCTCAACTCTCTCCATAGAGAAGCTTTTCACGTTTTCAGCAATTTGAGACATAACTTGGTCTATTCGCGTCTTTACCTTACGAAACGTGGCACGAAGGCTCAACTAGCAAGTTAGGTCTATTAAGAGCACTAAATAGAATACAACGGTCCACATTCATGCTTTGGAATTGCTCAACTCTCTCCATAGAGGAGCTTTTCACGTTTTTGTGCAATTTGAGACATAACTTCGTCTATTCGCATCTTTACCTTATGAAACATGGCACGAAGGCTCAACTAGCAAGTTAGACATTCAAGAGCACTAAATAGAGTACAACGGTCCACATTGATGCTTTGGAATTGCTCAACTCTCTCCATAGAGGAGCTTTTCACGTTTTGGAGCAATTTGAGACATAACTTGGTCTATTCGCGTCTTTACCTTACGAAACGTGGCACGAAGGCTCAACTAGCAAGTTAGGTCTATTAAGAGCACTAAATAGAATACAACGGTCCACATTCATGCTTTGGAATTGCTCAACTCTCTCCATAGAGGAGCTTTTCACGTTTTTGTGCAATTTGAGACATAACTTCGTCTATTCGCATCTTTACCTTATGAAACATGGCACGAAGGCTCAACTAGCAAGTTAGACATTCAAGAGCACTAAATAGAGTACAACGGTCCACATTGATGCTTTGGAATTGCTCAACTCTCTCCATAGAGGAGCTTGTCACGTTTTTGTACAATTTGAGACATAACTTGGTCTATTCACGTCTTTACCTTACGAAACGTGGCTCGAAGGCTCAACTAGCAAGTTATACTTTTAAGAGCACTAAATATAGTACAATGGCCCACATTGATGCTTGGAATTGCTCAACTCTCTCCATAGAGGAGCTTTTCACGTTTTTGTGCAATTTCAAACATAACTTGGTCTATTCGCATCTTTATCTTACGAAACGTGGCACGAAGGCCCAACTAGCAAGTTAGACTATTAAGAGCACTAAATAGAGTGCAACGGTCCACAATGATGCATTGGAATTGCTCAACTCTCTCCATAGAGAAGCTTTTCACGTTTTCAGCAATTTGAGACATAACTTGGTCTATTCGCGTCTTTACCTTACGAAACGTGGCACGAAGGCTCAACTAGCAAGTTAGACTTTTAAGAGCACTCAATAGAGTACAACGGTCCACATTGATGCTTTGGAATTGCTCAACTCTCTCCATAGAGGAGCTTGTCACGTTTTTGTACAATTTGAGACATAACTTGGTCTATTCGCGTCTTTACCTTACGAAACGTGGCTCGAAGGCTCAACTAGCAAGTTAGACATTCAAGAGCACTAAATAGAGTACAACGGTCCACATTGATGCTTTGGAATTGCTCAACTCTCTCCATAGAGGAGCTTTTCACGTTTTTGAGCAATTTGAGACATAACTTGGTCTATTCGCGTCTTTACCTTACGAAAGGTGGCACGAAGGCTCAACTAGCAAGTTATACTTTTAAGAGCACTAAATATAGTACAACGGCCCACATTGATGCTTTGGAATTGCTCAACTCTCTCCATAGAGGAGCTTTTCACGTTTTCGTGCAATTTCAAACATAACTTGGTCTATTCGCATCTTTACCTTACGAAACGTGGCACGAAGGCTCAACTAGCAAGTTAGACTTTTAAGAGCACTCAATGGAGTACTACGGTCCACATTGATGCTTTGTAATTGCTCAACTCTCTCCATAAAGGAGCTTTTCACGTTTTTGTGCAATTTCAAACATAACTTGGTTTATTCGCATCTTTACCTTACGAAACATGGCACGAAGGCGCAACTAGCAAGTTAGACTTTTAACAGCACTAAATAGAGTACAACGGTCCACAATGATGCTTTGGAATTGCTCAACTCTCTCCATAGAGGAGCTTTTCACGTTTTGGGTTGAGACATAACTTGGTCTATTCGCGTCTTTACCTTACGAAACGTGGCACGAAGGCTCAACTAGAAAGTTAGACTTTTAAGAGCACTAAATAGAGTACAACGGTCCACATTGATGCTTTGGAATTGCTCAACTCTCTCCATAGAGGAGCTTTTCACGTTTTTGTGCAATTTCAAAAATAACTTGGTCTATTCGCATCTTTACCTTACGAAACGTGACACGAAGGCTCAACTAGCAAGTTAGACTTTTAATAGCACTAAATAGAGTACAACTGTCCACATTGATGCATTGGAATTGCTCAAGTCTCTCCATAGAGAAGCTTTTCACGTTTTGGAGCAATTTGAGACATAACTTGGTCTATTCGCGTCTTTACCTTACGAAACGTGGCATGAAGGCTCAACTAGAAAGTTAGACTTTTAAGAGCACTAAATAGAGTACAACGGTCCACATTGGTGCTTTGGAATTGCTCAACTCTCTCCATAGAGGAGCTTTTCACGTTTTTGTGCAATTTGAGACATAACTTGGTCTATTCGCGTCTTTACCTTACGAAACGTGGCTCGAAGGCTCAACTAGCAAGTTATACTTTTAAGAGCACTAAATATAGTACAACGGCCCACATTGATGCTTTGGAATTGCTCAACTCTCTCCATAGAGGAGCTTTTCACGTTTTCGTGCAATTTCAAACATAACTTGGTCTATTCGCATCTTTACCTTACGAAACGTGGCACGAAGGCTCAACTAGCAAGTTAGACTTTTAAGAGCACTCAATGGAGTACTACGGTCCACATTGATGCTTTGTAATTGCTCAACTCTCTCCATAAAGGAGCTTTTCACGTTTTTGTGCAATTTCAAACATAACTTGGTTTATTCGCATCTTTACCTTACGAAACATGGCACGAAGGCGCAACTAGCAAGTTAGACTTTTAACAGCACTAAATAGAGTACAACGGTCCACAATGATGCTTTGGAATTGCTCAACTCTCTCCATAGAGGAGCTTTTCACGTTTTGGGTTGAGACATAACTTGGTCTATTCGCGTCTTTACCTTACGAAACGTGGCACGAAGGCTCAACTAGAAAGTTAGACTTTTAAGAGCACTAAATAGAGTACAACGGTCCACATTGATGCTTTGGAATTGCTCAACTCTCTCCATAGAGGAGCTTTTCACGTTTTTGTGCAATTTCAAACATAACTTGGTCTATTCGCATCTTTACCTTACGAAACGTGACACGAAGGCTCAACTAGCAAGTTAGACTTTTAATAGCACTAAATAGAGTACAACTGTCCACATTGATGCATTGGAATTGCTCAAGTCTCTCCATAGAGAAGCTTTTCACGTTTTGGAGAATTTGAGACATAACTTGGTCTATTCGCGTCTTTACCTTACGAAACGTGGCATGAAGGCTCAACTAGAAAGTTAGACTTTTAAGAGCACTAAATAGAGTACAACGGTCCACATTGGTGCTTTGGAATTGCTCAACTCTCTCCATAGAGGAGCTTTTCACGTTTTTGTGCAATTTCAAACATAACTTGGTCTATTCGCATCTTTACCTTACGAAACGTGGCTCGAAGGCTCAACTAGCAAGTTATACTTTTAAGAGCACTAAATATAGTACAACGGCCCACATTGATGCTTTGGAATTGCTCAACTCTCTCCATAGAGGTGCTTTTCACATTTTTGTGCAATTTCAAACATAACATGGTCTATTCGCCTCTTTACCTTACGAAACGTGGCACGAAGGCACAACTAGAAAGTGAGACGTTTAAGAGCACTAAATAGAGTACAACGGTCCACATTGATGCTTCGGAATTGCTCAACTCTCTCCACAGAGCAGCTTGTCACGTTTTTGTGCAATTTGAGACATAACTTGGTCTATTCGCGTCTTTACCTTACGAAACGTGGCTCGAAGGCTCAACTAGAAAGTTATACTTTTAAGAGCACTAAATATAGTACAACGGCCCACATTGATACTTTGGAATTGCTCAAGTCTCTCCATAGAAGTGCTTTTCACGTTTTTGTGCAATTTCAAACATAACATGATCGATTCGCCTCTTCACCTTACGAAACGTGGTACGAAGGCTCAACCAGAAAGTGAGACTTTTAAGAGCACTAAATAGAGTACAACGGTCCACATTGATGCTTTGGAATTGCTCAACTCTCTCCATAGAGGAGCTTTTCACGTTTTTGTGCAATTTCAAACATAACTTGGTCTATTCGCATCTTTACCTTACGAAACGTGACACGAAGGCTCAACTAGCAAGTTAGACTTTTAAGAGCACTAAATAGAGTGCAACGGTCCACAATGATGCATTGGAATTGCTCAAGTCTCTCCATAGAGAAGCTTTTCACGTTTTGGAGCAATTTGAGACATAACTTGGTCTATTCGTGTCTTTACCTTACGAAACGTGGCACGAAGGCTCAACTAGCAAGTTAGACTTTTAAGAGCACTCAATAGAGTACAACGGCCCACATTGATGCTTTGGACTTGCTCAACTCTCTCCATTGAGGAGCTTTTCATGTTTTTCTGCAATTTCAAACATAACATGGTCTATTCGCATCTTTACCTTACGAAACGTGGCACGAAGGCTCAACTAGCATGTTAAACTTTCAAGAGCACTAAATAGAGTACAACGGTCCACATTGATGCTTGGGAATTGCTCAACTCTCTCCATAGAGGAGCTGGTCACGTTTTTGTGCAATTTGAGACATAACTTGGTCTATTCGCGTCTTTACCTTACGAACGTGGCTCGAAGGCTCAACTAGGAAGTTATACTTTTAAGAGCACTAAATATAGTTCAACAGCCCACATTGATGCTTTGGAATTGCTCAACTCTCTCCATAGAGGTGCTTTTCATGTTTTTGTGCAATTTCAAACAGAACATGATCTATTCGCCTCTTTACCTTACGAAACGTGGCACGAAGGCTCAACTAGAAAGTGAGACTTTTAAGAGAACTAAATAGAGTACAACGGTCCACATTGATGCTTTGGAATTGCTCAACTCTCTCCATAGAGGAGCTTTCCACGATTTTGTGCAATTTCAAACATAACTTGGTCTATTCGCATCTTTAACTTACGAAACGTGGTACGAAGGCTCAACTAGCAAGTTAGACTTTTAAGAGCACTAAATAGAATACAACGGTCCACATTGATGCTTTGTAATTGCTCAACCATCTCCATAGAGGAGCTTTTCACCTTTTTGTGCAATTTCACACATAACATGGTCTATTCGCATCTTTACCTTATGAAACGTGGCACGATGGCTCAAGTAGCAGGTTAGACTTTCAACAGCACTAAATAGAGTACAACGGTCCACATTGATGCTTTGGAATTGCTCAACTCTCTTCATAGAGGGGCTTGTCACGTTTTTGTGCAATTTGAGACATAACTTGGTCTATTCGCGTCTTTACCTTACGAAACGTGGCTCGAAGGCTCAACTAGCAAGTTATACTTTTAAGAGCACTAAATATAGTTCAACAGCCCACATTGATGCTTTGGAATTGCTCAACTCTCTCCATAGAGGTGCTTTTCATGTTTTTGTGCAATTTCAAACATAACATGATCTATTCGCCTCTTTACCTTACGAAACGTGGCACGAAGGCTCAACTAGAAAGTGAGACTTTTAAGAGAACTAAATAGAGTACAACGGTCCACATTGATGCTTTGAAATTGCTCAACTCTCTCCATAGAGGAGCTTTCCACGATTTTGTGCAATTTCAAACATAACATGATCTATTCGCCTCTTTACCTTACGAAACGTGGCACGAAGGCTCAACTAGAAAGTGAGACTTTTAAGAGAACTAAATAGAGTACAACGGTCCACAATGATGCATTGGAATTGCTCAACTCTCCCCATAGAGGAGCTTTTCACCTTTTTGTGCAATTTCACACATAACATGGTCTATTCGCATCTTTACCTTATGAAACGTGACACGATGGCTCAAGTAGCAGGTTAGACTTTCAACAGCACTAAATAGAGTACAACGGTCCACATTGATGCTTTGGAATTGCTCAACTCTCTTCATAGAGGGGCTTGTCACGTTTTTGTGCAATTTGAGACATAACTTGGTCTATTCGCGTCTTTACCTTACGAAACGTGGCTCGAAGGCTCAACTAGCAAGTTATACTTTTAAGAGCACTAAATATAGTACAACGGCCCACATTGATGCTTTGGAATTGCTCAAGTCTCTCCATAGAAGTGCTTTTCACGTTTTTGTGCAATTTCAAACATAGCATAATCTATTCGCCTATTCACCTTACGAAACGTGGGACGAAGGCTCAATTAGAAAGTGAGACTTTTAAGAGCACTAAATAGAGTACAACGGTCCACATTGATGCTTTGGAATTGCTCAACTCTCTCCATAGAGGAGCTTTTCACGTTTTTGTGCAATTTCAAACATAACTTGGTCTATTCGCATCTTTACCTTACGAAACGTGACACGAAGGCTCAACTAGCAAGTTAGACTTTTAAGAGCACTAAATAGAGTGCAACGGTCCACAATGATGCATTGGAATTGCTCAAGTCTCTCCATAGAGAAGCTTTTCAAGTTTTGGAGCAATTTGAGACATAACTTGGTCTATTCGCGTCTTTACCTTACGAAACGTGGCTCGAAGGCTCAACTAGCAAGTTATACTTTTAAGAGCACTAAATATAGTACAACGGCCCACATTGATGCTTTCGAATTGCTCACCTCTCTCCATAGAGGTGCTTTTCACGTTTTTGTGCAATTTCAAACATAACATGGTCTATTCGCATCTTTACCTTACGAAACGTGGCACGAAGGCTCAACTAGAAAGTGAGACTTTTAAGAGCACTAAATAGAGTACAACGGTTTACATTGATGCTTTGGAATTGCTCAACTCTTTCCATAGAGGAGCTTTTCACGATTTTGTGCAATTTCAAACATAACTTGGTCTATTCGCATCTTTACCCTACGAAACGTGGCAGGAATGCTCAACTAGCAAGTTAGACTTTTAAGAGCACTAAATAGAGTACAACGGTCCACATTGATGCTTTGTAATTGCTCAACCATCTCCATAGAGGAGCTTTTCACGTTTTTGTGCAATTTCAAACATAACTTGGTCTATTCGCATCTTTACCTTACGAAACATGGTACGAAGGCTCAACTAGCAAGTTAGAATTTTAAGAGCACTAAATAGAGTACAACGGTCCACAATGATGCTTTGGAATTGCTCAACTCTCTCCATAGAGAAGCTTTTCACGTTTTGGAGCAATTTGAGACAAAACTTGGTCTATTCGCGTCTTTACCTTACGAAACGTGACACGAAGGCTCAACTAGCAAGTTAGACTTTTAAGAGCACTAAATAGAGTACAACGGTCAACATCGATAATTTGGAATTGCTCAACTCTCTCCATAGAGGAGCGTTTTTGTACAATTTCAAACATAACTTGGTCTATTCGCATCTTTAACTTACGAAACGTTGCGGGAAGGCTAAACTAGCAAGTTAGACTTCTAAGAACACTAAATAGAGTACAACGGTACACATTGATGCGTTGGAATTGCTCAGCTCTCTCCATAGAGGAGCTGGTCACGTTTTTGTGCAATTTGAGACATAACTTGGTCTATTCGCGTCTTTACCTTACGAAACGTGGCACGAAGGCTCAACTAGCAAGTTATACTTTTAAGAGCACTAAATATAGTACAACGGCCCACATTGATGCTTTGGAATTGCTCAACTCTCTCCATAGAGGAGCTTTTCACGTTTTCGTGCAATTTCAAACATAACTTGGTCTATTCGCATCTTTACCTTACAAAACGTGGCACGAAGGCTCAACTAGCAAGTTAGACTTTTAAGAGCACTCAATGGAGTACTACGGTCCACATTGGAGCTTTGGAATTGCTCAACTCTCTATAGAGGAGCTTGTCACGTTTTTGTGCAATTTGAGACATAACTTCGTCTATTCGCGTCTTTATCTTACGAAACGTGGCACGAATGCTGAAGTCGCAAGTTAGAATTTTAAGTGAACTAAATAGACTACAACGGTCCACATTGATGCTTTATAATTGCTCAACCCTCTCCATAGAGGAGCTTTTCACATTTTTGTGCAATTTCAAACATAACTTGGTCTATTCACATCTTTACCTTACGAAACATGGTACGAAGGCTCAACTAGCAAGTTAGAATTTTAGGAACACTAAATAGAGTACAACGGTCCACATTGATGCTTTGGAATTGCTCAACTCTCTCCATAGAGGAGCTTTTCACGTTTTGGAGCAATTTGAGACATAACTTGGTCTATTCACGTCTTTACCTTACGAAACGTGGCACGAAGGCTCAACTAGCAAGTTAGGTCTATTAAGAGCACTAAATAGAATACAACGGTCCACATTCATGCTTTGGAATTGCTCAACTCTCTCCATAGAGGAGCTTTTCACGTTTTTGTGCAATTTGAGACATAACTTCGTCTATTCGCATCTTTACCTTATGAAACGTGGCACGAAGGCTCAACTAGCAAGTTAGACATTCAAGAGCACTAAATAGAGTACAACGGTCCACATTGATGCTTTGGAATTGCTCAACTCTCTCCATAGAGGAGCTTGTCACGTTTTTGTACAATTTGAGACATAACTTGGTCTATTCACGTCTTTACCTTACGAAACGTGGCTCGAAGGCTCAACTAGCAAGTTATACTTTTAAGAGCACTAAATATAGTACAATGGCCCACATTGATGCTTGGAATTGCTCAACTCTCTCCATAGAGGAGCTTTTCACGTTTTTGTGCAATTTCAAACATAACTTGGTCAATTCGCATCTTTATCTTACGAAACGTGGCACGAAGGCCCAACTAGCAAGTTAGACTATTAAGAGCACTAAATAGAGTGCAACGGTCCACAATGATGCATTGGAATTGCTCAACTCTCTCCATAGAGAAGCTTTTCACGTTTTCAGCAATTTGAGACATAACTTGGTCTATTCGCGTCTTTACCTTTCGAAACGTGGCACGAAGGCTCAACTAGCAAGTTAGACTTTTAAGAGCACTCAATAGAGTACAACGGTCCACATTGATGCTTTGGAATTGCTCAACTCTCTCCATAGAGGAGCTTGTCACGTTTTTGTACAATTTGAGACATAACTTGGTCTATTCGTGTCTTTACCTTACGAAACGTGGCTCGAAGGCTCAACTAGCAAGTTAGACATTCAAGAGCACTAAATAGAGTACAACGGTCCACATTGATGCTTTGGAATTGCTCAACTCTCTCCATAGAGGAGCTTGTCACATTTTTGTACAATTTGAGACATAACTTGGTCTATTCGCGTCTTTACCTTACGAAACGTGGCTCGAAGGCTCAACTAGCAAGTTATACTTTTAAAAGCACTAAATATAGTACAACGGCTCACATTGATGCTTTGGAATTGCTCAACTCTCTCCATAGAGGAGCTTTTCACGTTTTCGTGCAATTTCAAACATAACTTGGTCTATTCGCATCTTTACCTTACGAAACGTGGCACGAAGGCTCAACTAGCAAGTTAGACTTTTAAGAGCACTCAATGGAGTACTACGGTCCACATTGATGCTTTGTAATTGCTCAACTCTCTCCATAAAGGAGCTTTTCACGTTTTTGTGCAATTTCAAACATAACTTCGTCTATTCGCATCTTTACCTTATGAAACGTGGCACGAAGGCTCAACTAGCAAGTTAGACTTTCAAGAGCACTAAATAGAGTACAACGGTCCACATTGATGCTTTGGAATTGCTCAACTCTCTCCATAGAGGAGCTTGTCACGTTTTTGTGCAATTTGAGACATAACTTGGTCTGTTCGCGTCTTTACCTTACGAAACGTGGCTCGAAGGCTCAACTAGCAAGTTATACTTTTAAGAGCACTAAATATAGTACAACGGCCCACATTGATGCTTTCAAATTGCTCACCTCTCTCCATAGAGGTGCTTTTCACGTTTTTGTGCAATTTCAAACATAACATGGTCTATTCGCATCTTTACCTTACGAAACGTGGCACGAAGGCTCAACTAGAAAGTGAGACTTTTAAGAGCACAAAATAGAGTACAACGGTTTACATTGATGCTTTGGAATTGCTCAACTCTCTCCATAGAGGAGCTTTTCACGATTTTGTGCAATTTCAAATATAACTTGGTCTATTCGCATCTTTACCCTACGAAACGTGGCACGAATGCTCAACTAGCAAGTTAGACTTTTAAGAGCACTAAATAGAGTACAACGGTCCACATTGATGCTTTGTAATTGCTCAACCATCTCCATAGAGGAGCTTTTCACGTTTTTGTGCAATTTCAAACATAACTTGGTCTATTCGCATCTTTACCTTACGAAACATGGTACGAAGGCTCAACTAGCAAGTTAGAATTTTAAGAGCACTAAATAGAGTACAACGGTCCACAATGATGCTTTGGAATTGCTCAACTCTCTCCATAGAGAAGCTTTTCACGTTTTGGAGCAATTTGAGACAAAACTTGGTCTATTCGCGTCTTTACCTTACGAAACGTGACACGAAGGCTCAACTAGCAAGTTAGACTTTTAAGAGCACTAAATAGAGTACAACGGTCAACATCGATAATTTGGAATTGCTCAACTCTCTCCATAGAGGAGCGTTTTTGTACAATTTCAAACATAACTTGGTCTATTCGCATCTTTAACTTACGAAACGTTGCGGGAAGGCTAAACTAGCAAGTTAGACTTCTAAGAACACTAAATAGAGTACAACGGTACACATTGATGCGTTGGAATTGCTCAGCTCTCTCCATAGAGGAGCTGGTCACGTTTTTGTGCAATTTGAGACATAACTTGGTCTATTCGCGTCTTTACCTTACGTAACGTGGCACGAAGGCTCAACTAGCAAGTTATACTTTTAAGAGCACTAAATATAGTACAACGGCCCACATTGATGCTTTGGAATTGCTCAACTCTCTCCATAGAGGAGCTTTTCACGTTTTCGTGCAATTTCAAACATAACTTGGTCTATTCGCATCTTTACCTTACAAAACGTGGCACGAAGGCTCAACTAGCAAGTTAGACTTTTAAGAGCACTCAATGGAGTACTACGGTCCACATTGATGCTTTGTAATTGCTCAACTCTCTCCATAAAGGAGCTTTTCACGTTTTTGTGCAATTTCAAACATAACTTGGTCTATTCGCATCTTTACCTTACGAAACATGGCACGAAGGCTCAACTAGCAAGTTAGACTTTTAACAGCACTAAATAGAGTACAACGGTCCACAATGATACTTTGGAATTGCTCAACTCTCTCCATAGAGGAGCTTTTCACGTTTTGGGTTGAGACATAACTTGGTCTATTCACGTCTTTACCTTACGAAACGTGGCACGAAGGCTCAACTAGCAAGTTAGACTATTAAGAGCACTAAATAGAATACAACGGTCCACATTCATGCTTTGGAATTGCTCAACTCTCTCCATAGAGGAGCTTTTCACGTTTTTGGGCAATTTGAGACATAACTTCGTCTATTCGCATCTTTACCTTATGAAACGTGGCACGAAGGCTCAACTAGCAAGTAAGACTTTCAAGAGCACTAAATAGAGTACAACGGTCCACATTGATGCTTTGTAATTGCTCAACCATCTCCATAGAGGAGCTTTTCAAATTTTTGTGCAATTTCAAACATAACTTGGTCTATTCGCATCTTTACCTTACGAAACATGGTACGAAGGCTCAACTAGCAAGTTAGAATTTTAAGAGCACTAAATAGAGTACAACGGTCCACAATGATGCTTTGGAATTGCTCAACTCTCTCCATAGAGAAGCTTTTCACGTTTTGGAGCAATTTGAGACAAAACTTGGTTTATTCGCGTCTTTACCTTACGAAACGTGGCACGAAGGCTCAACTAGCAAGTTAGACTTTTAAGAGCACTAAATAGAGTACAACGGTCAACATCGATAATTTGGAATTGCTCAACTCTCTCCATAGAGGAGCTTTTTGTACAATTTCAAACATAACTTGGTCTATTCGCATCTTTAACTTACGAAACGTTGCGGGAAGGCTAAACTAGCAAGTTAGACTTCTAAGAACACTAAATAGAGTACAACGGTACACATTGATGCGTTGGAATTGCTCAGCTCTCTCCATAGAGGAGCTGGTCACGTTTTTGTGCAATTTGAGACATAACTTGGTCTATTCGCGTCTTTACCTTACGAAACGTGGCACGAAGGCTCAACTAGCAAGTTATACTTTTAAGAGCACTAAATATAGTACAACGGCCCACATTGATGTTTGGAATTGCTCAACTCTCTCCATAGAGAAGCTTTTCATGTTTTTGTGCAATTTCAAACATAACTTGGTCTATTCGCATCTTTACTTTACGAAACGTGGCACGAAGGCTCAACTAGCAAGTTAGACTTTCAAGACCCCTAAATAGAGTACAACTGTCCACATTGATGCTTTGGAATTGCTCAACTCTCTCCATAGAGGAGCTTTTCACGTTTTTGAGCAATTTGAGACATAACTTGGTCTATTCGCGTCTTTACCTTACGAAACGTGGCACGAAGGCTCAACTAGAAAGTTAGACATTTAAGAGCACTAAATAGAGTACAACGGTCCACATTGATGCTTTGGAATTGCTCAACTCTCTCCATAGTGGAGCTTTTCACGTTTTTGTGCAATTTCAAACATAACTTGGTCTATTCGCATCTTTACCTTACGAAACGTGACACGAAGGCTCAACTAGCAAGTTAGACTTTTAATAGCACTAAATAGAGTACAACTGTCCACATTGATGCATTGGAATTGCTCAAGTCTCTCCATAGAGAAGCTTTTCACGTTTTGGAGCAATTTGAGACATAACTTGGTCTATTCGCGTCTTTACCTTACGAAACGTGGCATGAAGGCTCAACTAGAAAGTTAGACTTTTAAGAGCACTAAATAGAGTACAACGGTCCACATTGGTGCTTTGGAATTGCTCAACTCTCTCCATAGAGGAGCTTTTCACGTTTTTGTGCAATTTTAAACATAACTTGGTCTATTCGCATCTTTACCTTACGAAACGTGGCTCGAAGGCTCAACTAGCAAGTTATACTTTTAAGAGCACTAAATATAGTACAACGGCCCACATTGATGCTTTCGAATTGCTCAACTCTCTCCATAGAGGTGCTTTTCACATTTTTGTGCAATTTCAAACATAACATGGTCTATTCGCCTCTTTACCTTACGAAACGTGGCACGAAGGCACAACTAGAAAGTGAGACGTTTAAGAGCACTAAATAGAGTACAACGGTCCACATTGATGCTTCGGAATTGCTCAACTCTCTCCACAGAGCAGCTTGTCACGTTTTTGTGCAATTTGAGACATAACTTGGTCTATTCGCGTCTTTACCTTACGAAACGTGGCTCGAAGGCTCAACTAGAAAGTTATACTTTTAAGAGCACTAAATATAGTACAACGGCCCACATTGATACTTTGGAATTGCTCAAGTCTCTCCATAGAAGTGCGTTTCACATTTTTGTGCAATTTCAAACATAACATGATCTATTCGCCTCTTCACCTTACGAAACGTGGTACGAAGGCTCAACCAGAAAGTGAGACTTTTAAGAGCACTAAATAGAGTACAACGGTCCACATTGATGCTATGGAATTGCTCAACTCTCTCCATAGAGGAGCTTTTCACGTTTTTGTGCAATTTCAAACATAACTTGGTCTATTCGCATCTTTACCTTACGAAACGTGACACGAAGGCTCAACTAGCAAGTTAGACTTTTAAGAGCACTAAATAGAGTGAAACGGTCCACAATGATGCATTGGAATTGCTCAAGTCTCTCCATAGAGAAGCTTTTCACGTTTTGGAGCAATTTGAGACATAAACTTGGTCTATTCGTGTCTTTACCTTACGAAACGTGGCACGAAGGCTCAACTAGCAAGTTAGACTTTTAAGAGCACTCAATAGAGTACAACGGCCCACATTGATGCTTTGGAATTGCTCAACTCTCTCCATAGAGGAGCTTTTCATGTTTTTCTGCAATTTCAAACATAACATGGTTTATTCGCATATTTACCTTAAGAAACGTGGGACGAAGGCTCAACTAGCAAGTTAGACTTTCAAGAGCACTAAATAGAGTACAACGGTCCACATTGATGCTTTGGAATTGCTCAACTCTCTCCATAAAGGAGCTGGTCACGTTTTTGTGCAATTTGAGACATAACTTGGTCTATTCGCGTCTTTACCTTACGAACGTGGCTCGAAGGCTCAACTAGGAAGTTATACTTTTAAGAGCACTAAATATAGTTCAACGGCCCACATTGATGCTTTGGAATTGCTCAACTCTCTCCATAGAGGTGCTTTTCATGTTTTTGTGCAATTTCAAACATAACATGATCTATTCGCCTCTTTACCTTACGAAACGTGGCACGAAGGCTCAACTAGAAAGTGAGACTTTTAAGAGAACTAAATAGAGTACAACGGTCCACATTGATGCTTTGGAATTGCTCAACTCTCTCCATAGAGGAGCTTTCCATGATTTTGTGCAATTTGAAACATAACTTGGTCTATTCGTATCTTTAACTTACGAAACGTGGTACGAAGGCTCAACTAGCAAGTTAGACTTTTAAGAGCACTAAATAGAGTGCAACGGTCCACAATGATGCATTGGAATTGCTCAACTCTCCCCATAGAGGAGCTTTTCACCTTTTTGTGCAATTTCACACATAACATGGTCTATTCGCATCTTTACCTTATGAAACGTGGCACGATGGCTCAACTAGCAGGTTAGACTTTCAACAGCACTAAATAGAGTACAACGGTCCACATTGATGCTTTGGAATTGCTCAACTCTCTTCATAGAGGGGCTTGTCACGTTTTTGTGCAATTTGAGACATAACTTGGTCTATTCGCGTCTTTACCTTACGAAACGTGGCTCGAAGGCTCAACTAGCAAGTTATACTTTTAAGAGCACTAAATATAGTACAACGGCCCACATTGATGCTTTGGAATTGCTCAAGTCTCTCCATGGAAGTGCTTTTCACGTTTTTGTGCAATTTCAAACATAACATAATCTATTCGCCTATTCACCTTACGAAACGTGGGACGAAGGCTCAATTAGAAAGTGAGACTTTTAAGAGCACTAAATAGAGTACAACGGTCCACATTGATGCTTTGGAATTGCTCAACTCTCTCCATAGAGGAGCTTTTCACGTTTTTGTACAATTTCAAACATAACTTGGTCTATTCGCATCTTTACCTTACGAAACGTGACACGAAGGCTCAACTAGCAAGTTAGACTTTTAAGAGCACTAAATAGAGTGCAACGGTCCACAATGATGCATTGGAATTGCTCAAGTCTCTCCATAGAGAAGCTTTTCACGTTTTGGAGCAATTTGAGACATAACTTGGTCTATTCGCGTCTTTACCTTACGAAACGTGGCTCGAAGGCTCAACTAGCAAGTTATACTTTTAAGAGCACTAAATATAGTACAACGGCCCACATTGATGCTTTCGAATTGCTCACCTCTCTCCATAGAGGTGCTTTTCACGTTTTTGTGCAATTTCAAACATAACATGGTCGATTCGCATCTTTACCTTACGAAACGTGGCACGAAGGCTCAACTAGAAAGTGAGACTTTTAAGAGCACTAAATAGAGTACAACGGTTTACATTGATGCTTTGGAATTGCTCAACTCTCTCCATAGAGGAGCTTTTCACGATTTTGTGCAATTTCAAACATAACTTGGTCTATTCGCATCTTTAACTTACGAAACGTTGGGGGAAGGCTAAACTAGCAAGTTAGACTTCTAAGAACACTAAATAGAGTACAACGGTACACATTGATGCGTTGGAATTGCTCAGCTCTCTCCATAGAGGAGCTGGTCACGTTTTTGTGCAATTTGAGACATAACTTGGTCTATTCGCGTCTTTACCTTACGAAACGTGGCACGAAGGCTCAACTAGCAAGTTATACTTTTAAGAGCACTAAATATAGTACAACGGCCCACATTGATGCTTTGGAATTGCTCAACTCTCTCCATAGAGGAGCTTTTCACGTTTTCGTGCAATTTCAAACATAACTTGGTCTATTCGCATCTTTACCTTACAAAACGTGGCACGAAGGCTCAACTAGCAAGTTAGACTTTTAACAGCACTAAATAGAGTACAACGGTCCACAATGATGCTTTGGAATTGCTCAACTCTCTCCATTGAGGAGCTTGTCACGTTTTTGTGCAATTTGAGACATAACTTGGTCTGTTCGCGTCTTTACCTTATGAAACGTGGCACGAAGGCTCAACTAGCAAGTTATACTTTTAAGAGCACTAAATATAGTACAACGGCCCACATTGATGCTTTGGAATTGCTCAACTCTCTCCATAGAGGAGCTTTTCACGTTTTCGTGCAATTTCAAACATAACTTGGTCTATTCGCATCTTTACCTTACAAAACGTGGCACGAAGGCTCAACTAGCAAGTTAGACTTTTAAGAGCACTCAATGGAGTACTACGGTCCACATTGATGCTTTGTAATTGCTCAACTCTCTCCATAAAGGAGCTTTTCACGTTTTTGTGCAATTTCAAACATAAGTTGGTTTATTCGCATCTTTACCTTACGAAACATGGCACGAAGGCTCAACTAGCAAGTTAGACTTTTAACAGCACTAAATAGAGTACAACGGTCCACAATGATGCTTTGGAATTGCTCAACTCTCTCCATAGAGGAGCTTTTCACGTTTTGGGTTGAGACATAACTTGGTCTATTCACGTCTTTACCTTACGAAACGTGGCACGAAGGCTCAACTAGCAAGTTAGACTATTAAGAGCACTAAATAGAATACAACGGTCCACATTCATGCTTTGGAATTGCTCGACTCTCTCCATAGAGGAGCTTTTCACGTTTTTGGGCAATTTGAGACATAACTTCGTCTATTCGCATCTTTACCTTATGAAACGTGGCACGAAGGCTCAACTAGCAAGTTAGACTTTCAAGAGCACTAAATAGAGTACAACGGTCCACATTGATGCTTTGTAATTGCTCAACCATCTCCATAGAGGAGCTTTTCACATTTTTGTGCAATTTCAAACATAACTTGGTCTATTCGCATCTTTACCTTACGAAACATGGTACGAAGGCTCAACTAGCAAGTTAGAATTTTAAGAGCACTAAATAGAGTACAACGGTCCACAATGATGCTTTGGAATTGCTCAACTCTCTCCATAGAGAAGCTTTTCACGTTTTAGAGCAATTTCAGACAAAACTTGGTCTATTCGCGTCTTTACCTTACGAAACGTGGCACGAAGGCTCAACTAGCAAGTTAGACTTTTAAGAGCACTAAATAGAGTACAACGGTCAACATCGATAATTTGGAATTGCTCAACTCTCTCCATAGAGGAGCGTTTTTGTACAATTTCAAACATAACTTGGTCTATTCGCATCTTTAACTTACGAAACGTTGCGGGAAGGCTAAACTAGCAAGTTAGATTTCTAAGAACACTAAATAGAGTACAACGGTACACATTGATGCGTTGGAATTGCTCAGCTCTCTCCATAGAGGAGCTGGTCACGTTTTTGTGCAATTTGAGACATAACTTGGTCTATTCGCGTCTTTACCTTACGAAACGTGGCACGAAGGCTCAACTAGCAAGTTATACTTTTAAGAGCACTAAATATAGTACAACGGCCCACATTGATGTTTGGAATTGCTCAACTCTCTCCATAGAGAAGCTTTTCATGTTTTTGTGCAATTTCAAACATAACTTGGTCTATTCGCATCTTTACCTTACGAAACGTGGCACGAAGGCTCAACTAGCAAGTTAGACTTTCAAGAGCACTAAATAGAGTACAACTGTCCACATTGATGCTTTGGAATTGCTCAACTCTCTCCATAGAGGAGCTTTTCACGTTTTTGAGCAATTTGAGACATAACTTGGTCTATTCGCGTCTTTACCTTACGAAACGTGGCACGAAGGCTCAACTAGAAAGTTAGACTTTTAAGAGCACTAAATAGAGTACAACGGTCCACATTGATGCTTTGGAATTGCTCAACTCTCTCCATAGAGGAGCTTTTCACGTTTTTGTGCAATTTCAAACATAACTTGGTCTATTCGCATCTTTACCTTACGAAACGTGGCTCGAAGGCTCAACTAGCAAGTTATACTTTTAAGAGCACTAAATATAGTACAACGGCCCACATTGATGCTTTGGAATTGCTCAACTCTCTCCATAGAGGTGCTTTTCACGTTTTTGTGCAATTTCAAACATAACATGGTCTATTCGCCTCTTTACCTTACGAAACGTGGCACGAAGGCACAACTAGAATGTGAGACGTTTAAGAGCACTAAATAGAGTACAACGGTCCACATTGATGCTTCGGAATTGCTCAACTCTCTCCACAGAGGAGCTTGTCACGTTTTTGTGCAATTTGAGACATAACTTGGTCTATTCGCGTCTTTACCTTTCGAAACGTGGCACGAAGGCTCAACTAGCAAGTTATACTTTTAAGAGCACTAAATATAGTACAACGGCCCACATTGATGCTTTGGAATTGCTCAACTCTCTCCATAGAGCAGCTTTTCACGTTTTCGTGCAATTTCAAACATAACTTGGTCTATTCGCATCTTTACCTTACAAAACGTGGCACGAAGGCTCAACTAGCAAGTTAGACTTTTAACAGCACTAAATAGAGTACAACGGTCCACAATGATGCTTTGGAATTGCTCAACTCTCTCCATAGAGGAGCTTGTCACGTTTTTGTGCAATTTGAGACATAACTTGGTCTGTTCGCGTCTTTACCTTATGAAACGTGGCACGAAGGCTCAACTAGCAAGTTATACTTTTAAGAGCACTAAATATAGTACAACGGCCCACATTGATGCTTTGGAATTGCTCAACTCTCTCCATAGAGGAGCTTTTCACGTTTTCGTGCAATTTCAAACATAACTTGGTCTATTCGCATCTTTACCTTACAAAACGTGGCACGAAGGCTCAACTAGCAAGTTAGACTTTTAAGAGCACTCAATGGAGTACTACGGTCCACATTGATGCTTTGTAATTGCTCAACTCTCTCCATAAATGAGCTTTTCACGTTTTTGTGCAATTTCAAACATAACTTGGTTTATTCGCATCTTTACCTTACGAAACATGGCACGAAGGCTCAACTAGCAAGTTAGACTTTTAACAGCACTAAATAGAGTACAACGGTCCACAATGATGCTTCAGAATTGCTCAACTCTCTCCATAGAGGAGCTTTTCACGTTTTGGGTTGAGACATAACTTGGTCTATTCACGTCTTTACCTTACGAAACGTGGCACGAAGGCTCAACTAGCAAGTTAGACTATTAAGAGCACTAAATAGAATACAACGGTCCACATTCATGCTTTGGAATTGCTCAACTCTCTCCATAGAGGAGCTTTTCACGTTTTTGGGCAATTTGAGACATAACGTCGTCTATTCGCATCTTTACCTTATGAAACGTGGCACGAAGGCTCAACTAGCAAGTTAGACTTTCAAGAGCACTAAATAGAGTACAACGGTCCACATTGATGCTTTGTAATTGCTCAACCATCTCCATAGAGGAGCTTTTCACATTTTTGTGCAATTTCAAACATAACTTGGTCTATTCGCATCTTTACCTTACGAAACATGGTACGAAGGCTCAACTAGCAAGTTAGAATTTTAAGAGCACTAAATAGAGTACAACGGTCCACAATGATGCTTTGGAATTGCTCAACTCTCTCCATAGAGAAGCTTTTCACGTTTTAGAGCAATTTCAGACAAAACTTGGTCTATTCGCGTCTTTACCTTACGAAACGTGGCACGAAGGCTCAACTAGCAAGTTAGACTTTTAAGAGCACTAAATAGAGTACAACGGTCAACATCGATAATTTGGAATTGCTCAACTCTCTCCATAGAGGAGCGTTTTTGTACAATTTCAAACATAACTTGGTCTATTCGCATCTTTAACTTACGAAACGTTGCGGGAAGGCTAAACTAGCAAGTTAGACTTCTAAGAACACTAAATAGAGTACAACGGTACACATTGATGCGTTGGAATTGCTCAGCTCTCTCCATAGAGGTGCTGGTCACGTTTTTGTGCAATTTGAGACATAACTTGGTCTATTCCCGTCTTTACCTTACGAAACGTGGCACGAAGGCTCAACTAGCAAGTTATACTTTTAAGAGCACTAAATATAGTACAACGGCCCACATTGATGTTTGGAATTGCTCAACTCTCTCCATAGAGAAGCTTTTCATGTTTTTGTGCAATTTCAAGCATAACTTGGTCTATTCGCATCTTTACCTTACGAAACGTGGCACGAAGGCTCAACTAGCAAGTTAGACTTTCAAGAGCACTAAATAGAGTACAACTGTCCACATTGATGCTTTGGAATTGCTCAACTCTCTCCATAGAGGAGCTTTTCACGTTTTTGAGCAATTTGAGACATAACTTGGTCTATTCGCGTCTTTACCTTACGAAAGGTGGCACGAAGGCTCAACTAGAAAGTTAGACTTTTAAGAGCACTAAATAGAGTACAACGGTCCACATTGATGCTTTGGAATTGCTCAACTCTCTCCATAGAGGAGCTTTTCACGTTTTTGTGCAATTTCAAACATAACTTGGTCTATTCGCATCTTTACCTTACGAAACGTGACACGAAGGCTCAACTAGCAAGTTAGACTTTTAATAGCACTAAATAGAGTACAACTGTCCACATTGATGCATTGGAATTGCTCAAGTCTCTCCATAGAGAAGCTTTTCACGTTTTGGAGCAATTTGAGACATAACTTGGTCTATTCGCGTCTTTACCTTACGAAACGTGGCATGAAGGCTCAACTAGAAAGTTAGACTTTTAAGAGCACTAAATAGAGTACAACGGTCCACATTGGTGCTTTGGAATTGCTCAACTCTCTCCATAGAGGAGCTTTTCACGTTTTTGTGCAATTTCAAACATAACTTGGTCTATTCGCATCTTTACCTTACGAAACGTGGCTCGAAGGCTCAACTAGCAAGTTATACTTTTAAGAGCACTAAATATAGTACAACGGCCCACATTGATGCTTTGGAATTGCTCAACTCTCTCCATAGAGGTGCTTTTCACGTTTTTGTGCAATTTCAAACATAACATGGTCTATTCGCCTCTTTACCTTACGAAACGTGGCACGAAGGCACAACTAGAAAGTGAGACGTTTAAGAGCACTAAATAGAGTACAACGGTCCACATTGATGCTTCGGAATTGCTCAACTCTCTCCACAGAGGAGCTTGTCACGTTTTTGTGCAATTTGAGACATAACTTGGTCTATTCGCGTCTTTACCTTACGAAACGTGGCTCGAAGGCTCAACTAGAAAGTTATACTTTTAAGAGCACTAAATATAGTACAACGGCCCACATTGATACTTTGGAATTGCTCAAGTCTCTCCATAGAAGTGCTTTTCACGTTTTTGTGCAATTTCAAACATAACATGATCTATTCGCCTCTTCACCTTACGAAACGTGGTACGAAGGCTCAACCAGAAAGTGAGACTTTTAAGAGCACTAAATAGAGTACAACGGTCCACATTGATGCATTGGAATTGCTCAAGTCTCTCCATAGAGAAGCTTTTCACGTTTTGGAGCAATTTGAGACATAACTTGGTCTATTCGCGTCTTTACCTTACGAAACGTGGCATGAAGGCTCAACTAGAAAGTTAGACTTTTAAGAGCACTAAATAGAGTACAACGGTCCACATTGGTGCTTTGGAATTGCTCAACTCTCTCCATAGAGGAGCTTTTCACGTTTTTGTGCAATTTCAAACATAACTTGGTCTATTCGCATCTTTACCTTACGAAATGTGGCTCGAAGGCTCAACTAGCAAGTTATACTTTTAAGAGCACTAAATATAGTACAACGGCCCACAATGATGCATTGGAATTGCTCAACTCTCCCCATAGAGGAGCTTTTCACCTTTTTGTGCAATTTCACACATAACATGGTCTATTCGCATCTTTACCTTATGAAACGTGGCACGATGGCTCAACTAGCAGGTTAGACTTTCAACAGCACTAAATAGAGTACAACGGTCCACAATGATGCTTTGGAATTGCTCAACTCTCTTCATAGAGGGGCTTGTCACGTTTTTGTGCAATTTGAGACATAACTTGGTCTATTCGCGTCTTTACCTTACGAAACGTGGCTCGAAGGCTCAACTAGCAAGTTATACTTTTAAGAGCACTAAATATAGTACAACGGCCCACATTGATGCTTTGGAATTGCTCAAGTCTCTCCATAGAAGTGCTTTTCACGTTTTTGTGCAATTTCAAACATAACATGATCTATTCGCCTATTCACCTTACGAAACGTGGGACGAAGGCTCAATTAGAAAGTGAGACTTTTAAGAGCACTAAATAGAGTACAACGGTCCACATTGATGCTTTGGAATTGCTCAACTCTCTCCATAGAGGAGCTTTTCACGTTTTTGTGCAATTTCAAACATAACTTGGTCTATTCGCATCTTTACCTTACGAAACGTGACACGAAGGCTCAACTAGCAAGTTAGACTTTTAAGAGCACTAAATAGAGTGCAACGGTCCACAATGATGCATTGGAATTGCTCAAGTCTCTCCATAGAGAAGCTTTTCACGTTTTGGAGCAATTTGAGACATAACTTGGTCTATTCGTGTCTTTACCTTACGAAACGTGGCACGAAGGCTCAACTAGCAAGTTAGACTTTTAAGAGCACTCAATAGAGTACAACGGCCCACATTGATGCTTTGGAATTGCTCAACTCTCTCCATAGAGGAGCTTTTCATGTTTTTCTACAATTTCAAACATAACATGGTCTATTCGCATATTTACCTTAAGAAACGTGGCACGAAGGCTCAACTAGCAAGTTAGACTTTCAAGAGCACTAAATAGAGTACAACGGTCCACATTGATGCTTTGGAATTGCTCAACTCTCTCCATAGAGGAGCTGGTCACGTTTTTGTGCAATTTGAGACATAACTTGGTCTATTCGCGTCTTTACCTTACGAACGTGGCTCGAAGGCTCAACTAGGAAGTTATACTTTTAAGAGCACTAAATATAGTTCAACGGCCCACATTGATGCTTTGGAATTGCTCAACTCTCTCCATAGAGGTGCTTTTCATGTTTTTGTGCAATTTCAAACATAACATGATCTATTCGCCTCTTTGCCTTACGAAACGTGGCACGAAGGCTCAACTAGAAAGTGAGACTTTTAAGAGAACTAAATGGAGTACAACGGTCCACATTGATGCTTTGGAATTCCTCAACTCTCTCCATAGAGGAGCTTTCCACGATTTTGTGCAATTTCAAACATAACTTGGTCTATTCGCATCTTTAACTTACGAAACGTGGTACGAAGGCTCAACTAGCAAGTTAGACTTTTAAGAGCACTAAATAGAGTGCAAAGGTCCACAATGATGCATTGGAATTGCTCAAGTCTCTCCATAGAGAAGCTTTTCACGTTTTGGAGCAATTTGAGACATAACTTGGTCTATTCGTGTCTTTACCTTACGAAACGTGGCACAAAGGCTCAACTAGCAAGTTAGACTTTTAAGAGCACTCAATAGAGTACAATGGCCCACATTGATGCTTTGGAATTGCTCAACTCTCTCCATAGAGGAGCTTTTCACGTTTTTGTGTAATTTCAAACATAACATGGTCTATTCGCATATTTACCTTAAGAAACGTGGCACGAAGGCTCAACTAGCAAGTTAGACTTTTAAGAGCACTAAATAGAGTACAACGGTCCACATTGATGCTTTGGAATTGCTCAACTCTCTCCATAGAGGAGCTGGTCACGTTTTTGTGCAATTTGAGACATAACTTGGTCTATTCGCGTCTTTACCTTACGAAACGTGGCTCGAAGGCTCAACTAGGAAGTTATACTTTTAAGAGCACTAAATATAGTTCAACTGCCCACATTGATGCTTTGGAATTGCTCAACTCTCTCCATAGAGGTGCTTTTCATGTTTTTGTGCAATTTCAAACATAACATGATCTATTCGCCTCTTTACCTTACGAAACGTGGCACGAAGGCTCAACTAGAAAGTGAGACTTTTAAGAGAACTAAATAGAGTACAACGGTCCACATTGATGCTTTGGAATTGCTCAACTCTCTTCATAGAGGAGCTTGTCACGTTTTTGTGCAATTTGAGACATAACTTGGTCTATTCGCGTCTTTACCTTACGAAACGTGGCTCGAAGGCTCAACTAGCAAGTTAGACTTTTAAGAGCACTCAATAGAGTACAACGGCCCACATTGATGCTTTGGAATTGCTCAACTCTCTCCATAGAGGAGCTTTTCACGTTTTTGTGCAATTTCAAACATAACATGATCTATTCGCCTATTCACCTTACGAAACGTGGCACGAAGGCTCAATTAGAAAGTGAGACTTTTAAGAGCACTAAATAGAGTACAACGGTCCACATTGATGCTTTGGAATTGCTCAACTCTCTCCATAGAGGAGCTTTTCACGTTTTTGTGCAATTTCAAACATAACTTGGTCTATCCGCATCTTTACCTGACGAAACGTGACACGAAGGCTCAACTAGCAAGTTAGACTTTTAAAAGCACTAAATAGAGTGCAACGGTCCACAATGATGCATTGGAATTGCTCAAGTCTCTCCATAGAGAAGCTTTTCACGTTTTGGAGCAATTTGAGACATAACTTGGTCTATTCGTGTCTTTACCTTACGAAACGTGGCACGAAGGCTCAACTAGCAAGTTAGACTTTTAAGAGCACTCAATAGAGTACAACGGCCCACATTGATGCGTTGGAATTGCTCAACTCTCTCCATAGAGGAGCTTTTCACGTTTTTGTGCAATTTCAAACATAACATGGTCTATTCGCATATTTACCTTAAGAAACGTGGCACGAAGGCTCAACTAGTAAGTTAGACTTTTAAGAGCACTAAATAGAGTACAACGGTCCACATCGATGCTTTGGAATTGCTCAACTCTCTCCATAGAGGAGCTGGTCACGTTTTTGTGCAATTTGAGACATAACTTGGTCTATTCGCGTCTTTACCTTACGAAACGTGGCTCGAAGGCTCAACTAGGAAGTTATACTTTTAAGAGCACTAAATATAGTTCAACGGCCCACATTGATGCTTTGGAATTGCTCAACTCTCTCCATAGAGGTGCTTTTCATGTTTTTGTGCAATTTCAAACATAACATGATCTATTCGCCTCTTCACCTTACGAAACGTGGGACGAAGGCTCAATTAGAAAGTGAGACTTTTAAGAGCACTAAATAGAGTACAACGGTCCACAATGATGCTTTGGAATTGCTCAACTCTCTCCATAGAGAAGCTTTTCACGTTTTGGAGCAATTTGAGACAAAACTTGGTCTATTCGCGTCTTTACCTTACGAAACGTGGCACGAAGGCTCAACTAGCAAGTTAGACTTTTAAGAGCACTAAATAGAGTACAACGGTCAACATCGATAATTTGGAATTGCTCAACTCTCTCCATAGAGGAGCGTTTTTGTACAATTTCAAACATAACTTGGTCTATTCGCATCTTTAACTTACGAAACATTGCGGGAAGGCTAAACTAGCAAGTTAGACTTCTAAGAACACTAAATAGAGTACAACGGTACACATTGATGCGTTGGAATTGCTCAGCTCTCTCCATAGAGGAGCTGGTCACGTTTTTGTGCAATTTGAGACATAACTTGGTCTATTCGCGTCTTTACCTTACGAAACGTGGCTCGAAGGCTCAACTAGGAAGTTATACTTTTAAGAGCACTCAATATAGTTCAACTGCCCACATTGATGCTTTGGAATTGCTCAACTCTCTCCATAGAGGTGCTTTTCATGTTTTTGTGCAATTTCAAACATAACATGATCTATTCGCCTCTTTACCTTACGAAACGTGGCACGAAGGCTCAACTAGAAAGCGAGACTTTTAAGAGAACTAAATAGAGTACAACGGTCCACATTGATGCTTTGGAATTGCTCAACTCTCTTCATAGAGGAGCTTGTCACGTTTTTGTGCAATTTGAGACATAACTTGGTCTATTCGCGTCTTTACCTTACGAAACGTGGCTCGAAGGCTCAACTAGGAAGTTATACTTTTAAGAGCACTAAATATAGTTCAACTGCCCACATTGATGCTTTGGAATTGCTCAACTCTCTCCATAGAGGTGCTTTTCATGTTTTTGTGCAATTTCAAACATAACATGATCTATTCGCCTCTTTACCTTAAGAAACGTGGCACGAAGGCTCAACTAGCAAGTTAGACTTTTAAGAGCACTAAATAGAGTACAACGGTCCACATTGATGCTTTGGAATTGCTCAACTCTCTCCATAGAGGAGCTGGTCACGTTTTTGTGCAATTTGAGACATAACTTGGTCTATTCGCGTCTTTACCTTACGAAACGTGGCTCGAAGGCTCAACTAGGAAGTTATACTTTTAAGAGCACTAAATATAGTTCAACTGCCCACATTGATGCTTTGGAATTGCTCAACTCTCTCCATAGAGGTGCTTTTCATGTTTTTGTGCAATTTCAAACATAACATGATCTATTCGCCTCTTTACCTTACGAAACGTGGCACGAAGGCTCAACTAGAAAGTTAGACTTTTAAGAGCACTAAATAGAGTACAACGGTCCACATTGGTGCTTTGGAATTGCTCAACTCTCTCCATAGAGGAGCTTTTCACGTTTTTGTGCAATTTCAAACATAACTTGTTCTATTCGCATCTTTACCTTACGAAACGTGGCTCGAAGGCTCAACTAGCAAGTTAGACTTTTAAGAGCACTCAATAGAGTACAACGGCCCACATTGATGCTTTGGAATTGCTCAACTCTCTCCATAGAGGAGCTTTTCACGTTTTTGTGCAATTTCAAACATAACATGATCTATTCGCCTATTCACCTTACGAAACGTGGCACGAAGGCTCAATTAGAAAGTGAGACTTTTAAGAGCACTAAATAGAGTACAACGGTCCACATTGATGCTTTGGAATTGCTCAACTCTCTCCATAGAGGAGCTTTTCACGTTTTTGTGCAATTTCAAACATAACTTGGTCTATTCGCATCTTTACCTGACGAAACGTGACACGAAGGCTCAACTAGCAAGTTAGACTTTTAAGAGCACTAAATAGAGTGCAACGGTCCACAATGATGCATTGGAATTGCTCAAGTCTCTCCATAGAGAAGCTTTTCACGTTTTGGAGCAATTTGAGACATAACTTGGTCTATTCGTGTCTTTACCTTACGAAACGTGGCACGAAGGCTCAACTAGCAAGTTAGACTTTTAAGAGCACTCAATAGAGTACAACGGCCCACATTGATGCGTTGGAATTGCTCAACTCTCTCCATAGAGGAGCTTTTCACGTTTTTGTGCAATTTCAAACATAACATGGTCTATTCGCATATTTACCTTAAGAAACGTGGCACGAAGGCTCAACTAGCAAGTTAGACTTTTAAGAGCACTAAATAGAGTACAACGGTCCACATCGATGCTTTGGAATTGCTCAACTCTCTCCATAGAGGAGCTGGTCACGTTTTTGTGCAATTTGAGACATAACTTGGTCTATTCGCGTCTTTACCTTACGAAACGTGGCTCGAAGGCTCAACTAGGAAGTTATACTTTTAAGAGCACTAAATATAGTTCAACGGCCCACATTGATGCTTTGGAATTGCTCAACTCTCTCCATAGAGGTGCTTTTCATGTTTTTGTGCAATTTCAAACATAACATGATCTATTCGCCTCTTCACCTTACGAAACGTGGGACGAAGGCTCAATTAGAAAGTGAGACTTTTAAGAGCACTAAATAGAGTACAACGGTCCACAATGATGCTTTGGAATTGCTCAACTCTCTCCATAGAGAAGCTTTTCACGTTTTGGAGCAATTTGAGACAAAACTTGGTCTATTCGCGTCTTTACCTTACGAAGCGTGGCACGAAGGCTCAACTAGCAAGTTAGACTTTTAAGAGCACTAAATAGAGTACAACGGTCAACATCGATAATTTGGAATTGCTCAACTCTCTCCATAGAGGAGCGTTTTTGTACAATTTCAAACATAACTTGGTCTATTCGCATCTTTAACTTACGAAACATTGCGGGAAGGCTAAACTAGCAAGTTAGACTTCTAAGAACACTAAATAGAGTACAACGGTACACATTGATGCGTTGGAATTGCTCAGCTCTCTCCATAGAGGAGCTGGTCACGTTTTTGTGCAATTTGAGACATAACTTGGTCTATTCGCGTCTTTACCTTACGAAACGTGGCTCGAAGGCTCAACTAGGAAGTTATACTTTTAAGAGCACTAAATATAGTTCAACTGCCCACATTGATGCTTTGGAATTGCTCAACTCTCTCCATAGAGGTGCTTTTCATGTTTTTGTGCAATTTCAAACATAACATGATCTATTCGCCTCTTTACCTTACGAAACGTGGCACGAAGGCTCAACTAGAAAGTGAGACTTTTAAGAGAACTAAATAGAGTACAACGGTCCACATTGATGCTTTGGAATTGCTCAACTCTCTTCATAGAGGAGCTTGTCACGTTTTTGTGCAATTTGAGACATAACTTGGTCTATTCGCGTCTTTACCTTACGAAACGTGGCACGAAGGCTCAACTAGAAAGTTAGACTTTTAAGAGCACTAAATAGAGTACAACGGTCCACATTGATTCTTTGGAATTGCTCAACTCTCTCCATAGAGGAGCTTTTCACGTTTTTGTGCAATTTCAAACATAACTTGGTCTATTCGCGTCTTTACCTTACGAAACGTGGCATGAATGCTCAACTAGAAAGTTAGACTTTTAAGAGCACTAAATAGAGTACAACGGTCCACATTGGTGCTTTGGAATTGCTCAACTCTCTCCATAGAGGAGCTTTTCACGTTTTTGTGCAATTTCAAACATAACTTGTTCTATTCGCATCTTTACCTTACGAAACGTGGCTCGAAGGCTCAACTAGCAAGTTATACTTTTAAGAGCACTAAATATAGTACAACGGCCCACATTGATGCTTTGGAATTGCTCAACTCTCTCCATAGAGGTGCTTTTCACGTTTTTGTGCAATTTCAAACATAACATGGTCTATTCGTCTCTTTACCTTACGAAACGTGGCACGAAGGCACAACTAGAAAGTGAGACGTTTAAGAGCACTAAATAGAGTACAACGGTCCACATTGATGCTTCGGAATTGCTCAACTCTCTCCACAGAGGAGCTTGTCACGTTTTTGTGCAATTTGAGACTTAACTTGGTCTATTCGCGTCTTTACCTTACGAAACGTGGCTCGAAGGCTCAACTAGAAAGTTATACTTTTAAGAGCACTAAATATAGTACAACGGCCCACATTGATACTTTGGAATTGCTCAAGTCTCTCCATAGAAGTGCTTTTCACGTTTTTGTGCAATTTCAAACATAACATGATCTATTCGCCTCTTCACCTTACGAAACGTGGTACGAAGGCTCAACCAGAAAGTGAGACTTTTAAGAGCACTAAATAGAGTACAACGGTCCACATTGATGCTTTGGAATTGCTCAACTCTCTCCATAGAGGAGCTTTTCACGTTTTTGTGCAATTTCAAACATAACTTGGTCTATTCGCATCTTTACCTTACGAAACGTGACACGAAGGCTCAACTAGCAAGTTAGACTTTTAAGAGCACTAAATAGAGTGCAACGGTCCACAATGATGCATTGGAATTGCTCAAGTCTCTCCATAGAGAAGCTTTTCACGTTTTAGAGCAATTTGAGACATAACTTGGTCTATTCGTGTCTTTACCTTACGAAACGTGGCACGAAGGCTCAACTAGCAAGTTAGACTTTTAAGAGCACTCAATAGAGTACAACGGCCCACATTGATGCTTTGGAATTGCTCAACTCTCTCCATAGAGGAGCTTTTCATGTTTTTCTGCAATTTCAAACATAACATGGTCTATTCGCATATTTACCTTAAGAAACGTGGCACGAAGGCTCAACTAGCAAGTTAGACTTTCAAGAGCACTAAATAGAGTACAACGGTCCACATTGATGCTTTGGAATTGCTCAACTCTCTCCATAGAGGAGCTGGTCACGTTTTTGTGCAATTTGAGACATAACTTGGTCTATTCGCGTCTTTACCTTACGAACGTGGCTCGAAGGCTCAACTAGGAAGTTATACTTTTAAGAGCACTAAATATAGTTCAACGGCCCACATTGATGCTTTGGAATTGCTCAACTCTCTCCATAGAGGTGCTTTTCATGTTTTTGTGCAATTTCAAACATAACATGATCTATTCGCCTCTTTACCTTACGAAACGTGGCACGAAGGCTCAACTAGAAAGTGAGACTTTTAAGAGAACTAAATAGAGTACAACGGTCCACATTGATGCTTTGGAATTGCTCAACTCTCTCCATAGAGGAGCTTTCCACGATTTTGTGCAATTTCAAACATAACTTGGTCTATTCGCATCTTTAACTTACGAAACGTGGTACGAAGGCTCAACTAGCAAGTTAGACTTTTAAGAGCACTAAATAGAGTGCAACGGTCCACAATGATGCATTGGAATTGCTCAACTCTCCCCATAGAGGAGCTTTTCACCTTTTTGTGCAATTTCACACATAACATGGTCTATTCACATCTTTACCTTATGAAACGTGGCACGATGGCTCAACTAGCAGGTTAGACTTTCAACAGCACTAAATAGAGTACAACGGTCCACATTGATGCTTTGGAATTGCTCAACTCTCTTCATAGAGGGGCTTGTCACGTTTTTGTGCAATTTGAGACATAACTTGGTCTATTCGCGTCTTTACCTTACGAAACGTGGCTCGATGGCTCAACTAGCAAGTTATACTTTTAAGAGCACTAAATATAGTACAACGGCCCACATTGATGCTTTGAAATTGCTCAAGTCTCTCCATAGAAGTGCTTTTCACGTTTTTGTGCAATTTCAAACATAACATGATCTATTCGCCTATTCACCTTACGAAACGTGGGACGAAGGCTCAATTAGAAAGTGAGACTTTTAAGAGCACTAAATAGAGTACAACGGTCCACATTGATGCTTTGGAATTGCTCAACTCTCTCCATAGAGGAGCTTTTCACGTTTTTGTGCAATTTCAAACATAACTTGGTCTATTCGCGTCTTTACCTTACGAAACGTGGCATGAATGCTCAACTAGAAAGTTAGACTTTTAAGAGCACTAAATAGAGTACAACGGTCCACATTGATGCTTTGGAATTGCTCAACTCTCTTCATAGAAGAGCTTGTCACGTTTTTGTGCAATTTGAGACATAACTTGGTCTATTCGCGTCTTTACCTTACGAAACGTGGCACGAAAGCTCAACTAGAAAGTTAGACTTTTAAGAGCACTAAATAGAGTACAACGGTCCACATTGATTCTTTGGAATTGCTCAACTCTCTCCATAGAGGAGCTTTTCACGTTTTTGTGCAATTTCAAACATAACTTGGTCTATTCGCGTCTTTACCTTACGAAACGTGGCATGAATGCTCAACTAGAAAGTTAGACTTTTAAGAGCACTAAATAGAGTACAACGGTCCACATTGGTGCTTTGGAATTGCTCAACTCTCTCCATAGAGGAGCTTTTCACGTTTTTGTGCAATTTCAAACATAACTTGTTCTATTCGCATCTTTACCTTACGAAACGTGGCTCGAAGGCTCAACTAGCAAGTTATACTTTTAAGAGCACTAAATATAGTACAACGGCCCACATTGATGCTTTGGAATTGCTCAACTCTCTCCATAGAGGTGCTTTTCACGTTTTTGTGCAATTTCAAACATAACATGGTCTATTCGTCTCTTTACCTTACGAAACGTGGCACGAAGGCACAACTAGAAAGTGAGACGTTTAAGAGCACTAAATAGAGTACAACGGTCCACATTGATGCTTCGGAATTGCTCAACTCTCTCCACAGAGGAGCTTGTCACGTTTTTGTGCAATTTGAGACTTAACTTGGTCTATTCGCGTCTTTACCTTACGAAACGTGGCTCGAAGGCTCAACTAGAAAGTTATACTTTTAAGAGCACTAAATATAGTACAACGGCCCACATTGATACTTTGGAATTGCTCAAGTCTCTCCATAGAAGTGCTTTTCACGTTTTTGTGCAATTTCAAACATAACATGATCTATTCGCCTCTTCACCTTACGAAACGTGGTACGAAGGCTCAACCAGAAAGTGAGACTTTTAAGAGCACTAAATAGAGTACAACGGTCCACATTGATGCTTTGGAATTGCTCAACTCTCTCCATAGAGGAGCTTTTCACGTTTTTGTGCAATTTCAAACATAACTTGGTCTATTCGCATCTTTACCTTACGAAACGTGACACGAAGGCTCAACTAGCAAGTTAGACTTTTAAGAGCACTAAATAGAGTGCAACGGTCCACAATGATGCATTGGAATTGCTCAAGTCTCTCCATAGAGAAGCTTTTCACGTTTTAGAGCAATTTGAGACATAACTTGGTCTATTCGTGTCTTTACCTTACGAAACGTGGCACGAAGGCTCAACTAGCAAGTTAGACTTTTAAGAGCACTCAATAGAGTACAACGGCCCACATTGATGCTTTGGAATTGCTCAACTCTCTCCATAGAGGAGCTTTTCATGTTTTTCTGCAATTTCAAACATAACATGGTCTATTCGCATATTTACCTTAAGAAACGTGGCACGAAGGCTCAACTAGCAAGTTAGACTTTCAAGAGCACTAAATAGAGTACAACGGTCCACATTGATGCTTTGGAATTGCTCAACTCTCTCCATAGAGGAGCTGGTCACGTTTTTGTGCAATTTGAGACATAACTTGGTCTATTCGCGTCTTTACCTTACGAACGTGGCTCGAAGGCTCAACTAGGAAGTTATACTTTTAAGAGCACTAAATATAGTTCAACGGCCCACATTGATGCTTTGGAATTGCTCAACTCTCTCCATAGAGGTGCTTTTCATGTTTTTGTGCAATTTCAAACATAACATGATCTATTCGCCTCTTTACCTTACGAAACGTGGCACGAAGGCTCAACTAGAAAGTGAGACTTTTAAGAGAACTAAATAGAGTACAACGGTCCACATTGATGCTTTGGAATTGCTCAACTCTCTCCATAGAGGAGCTTTCCACGATTTTGTGCAATTTCAAACATAACTTGGTCTATTCGCATCTTTAACTTACGAAACGTGGTACGAAGGCTCAACTAGCAAGTTAGACTTTTAAGAGCACTAAATAGAGTGCAACGGTCCACAATGATGCATTGGAATTGCTCAACTCTCCCCATAGAGGAGCTTTTCACCTTTTTGTGCAATTTCACACATAACATGGTCTATTCACATCTTTACCTTATGAAACGTGGCACGATGGCTCAACTAGCAGGTTAGACTTTCAACAGCACTAAATAGAGTACAACGGTCCACATTGATGCTTTGGAATTGCTCAACTCTCTTCATAGAGGGGCTTGTCACGTTTTTGTGCAATTTGAGACATAACTTGGTCTATTCGCGTCTTTACCTTACGAAACGTGGCTCGATGGCTCAACTAGCAAGTTATAATTTTAAGAGCACTAAATATAGTACAACGGCCCACATTGATGCTTTGAAATTGCTCAAGTCTCTCCATAGAAGTGCTTTTCACGTTTTTGTGCAATTTCAAACATAACATGATCTATTCGCCTATTCACCTTACGAAACGTGGGACGAAGGCTCAATTAGAAAGTGAGACTTTTAAGAGCACTAAATAGAGTACAACGGTCCACATTGATGCTTTGGAATTGCTCAACTCTCTCCATAGAGGAGCTTTTCACGTTTTTGTGCAATTTCAAACATAACTTGGTCTATTCGCGTCTTTACCTTACGAAACGTGGCATGAATGCTCAACTAGAAAGTTAGACTTTTAAGAGCACTAAATAGAGTACAACGGTCCACATTGATGCTTTGGAATTGCTCAACTCTCTTCATAGAGGAGCTTGTCACGTTTTTGTGCAATTTGAGACATAACTTGGTCTATTCGCGTCTTTACCTTACGAAACGTGGCACGAAGGCTCAACTAGAAAGTTAGACTTTTAAGAGCACTAAATAGAGTACAACGGTCCACATTGATTCTTTGGAATTGCTCAACTCTCTCCATAGAGGAGCTTTTCACGTTTTTGTGCAATTTCAAACATAACTTGGTCTATTCGCGTCTTTACCTTACGAAACGTGGCATGAATGCTCAACTAGAAAGTTAGACTTTTAAGAGCACTAAATAGAGTACAACGGTCCACATTGGTGCTTTGGAATTGCTCAACTCTCTCCATAGAGGAGCTTTTCACGTTTTTGTGCAATTTCAAACATAACTTGTTCTATTCGCATCTTTACCTTACGAAACGTGGCTCGAAGGCTCAACTAGCAAGTTATACTTTTAAGAGCACTAAATATAGTACAACGGCCCACATTGATGCTTTGGAATTGCTCAACTCTCTCCATAGAGGTGCTTTTCACGTTTTTGTGCAATTTCAAACATAACATGGTCTATTCGTCTCTTTACCTTACGAAACGTGGCACGAAGGCACAACTAGAAAGTGAGACGTTTAAGAGCACTAAATAGAGTACAACGGTCCACATTGATGCTTCGGAATTGCTCAACTCTCTCCACAGAGGAGCTTGTCACGTTTTTGTGCAATTTGAGACTTAACTTGGTCTATTCGCGTCTTTACCTTACGAAACGTGGCTCGAAGGCTCAACTAGAAAGTTATACTTTTAAGAGCACTAAATATAGTACAACGGCCCACATTGATACTTTGGAATTGCTCAAGTCTCTCCATAGAAGTGCTTTTCACGTTTTTGTGCAATTTCAAACATAACATGATCTATTCGCCTCTTCACCTTACGAAACGTGGTACGAAGGCTCAACCAGAAAGTGAGACTTTTAAGAGCACTAAATAGAGTACAACGGTCCACATTGATGCTTTGGAATTGCTCAACTCTCTCCATAGAGGAGCTTTTCACGTTTTTGTGCAATTTCAAACATAACTTGGTCTATTCGCATCTTTACCTTACGAAACGTGACACGAAGGCTCAACTAGCAAGTTAGACTTTTAAGAGCACTAAATAGAGTGCAACGGTCCACAATGATGCATTGGAATTGCTCAAGTCTCTCCATAGAGAAGCTTTTCACGTTTTAGAGCAATTTGAGACATAACTTGGTCTATTCGTGTCTTTACCTTACGAAACGTGGCACGAAGGCTCAACTAGCAAGTTAGACTTTTAAGAGCACTCAATAGAGTACAACGGCCCACATTGATGCTTTGGAATTGCTCAACTCTCTCCATAGAGGAGCTTTTCATGTTTTTCTGCAATTTCAAACATAACATGGTCTATTCGCATATTTACCTTAAGAAACGTGGCACGAAGGCTCAACTAGCAAGTTAGACTTTCAAGAGCACTAAATAGAGTACAACGGTCCACATTGATGCTTTGGAATTGCTCAACTCTCTCCATAGAGGAGCTGGTCACGTTTTTGTGCAATTTGAGACATAACTTGGTCTATTCGCGTCTTTACCTTACGAACGTGGCTCGAAGGCTCAACTAGGAAGTTATACTTTTAAGAGCACTAAATATAGTTCAACGGCCCACATTGATGCTTTGGAATTGCTCAACTCTCTCCATAGAGGTGCTTTTCATGTTTTTGTGCAATTTCAAACATAACATGATCTATTCGCCTCTTTACCTTACGAAACGTGGCACGAAGGCTCAACTAGAAAGTGAGACTTTTAAGAGAACTAAATAGAGTACAACGGTCCACATTGATGCTTTGGAATTGCTCAACTCTCTCCATAGAGGAGCTTTCCACGATTTTGTGCAATTTCAAACATAACTTGGTCTATTCGCATCTTTAACTTACGAAACGTGGTACGAAGGCTCAACTAGCAAGTTAGACTTTTAAGAGCACTAAATAGAGTGCAACGGTCCACAATGATGCATTGGAATTGCTCAACTCTCCCCATAGAGGAGCTTTTCACCTTTTTGTGCAATTTCACACATAACATGGTCTATTCACATCTTTACCTTATGAAACGTGGCACGATGGCTCAACTAGCAGGTTAGACTTTCAACAGCACTAAATAGAGTACAACGGTCCACATTGATGCTTTGGAATTGCTCAACTCTCTTCATAGAGGGGCTTGTCACGTTTTTGTGCAATTTGAGACATAACTTGGTCTATTCGCGTCTTTACCTTACGAAACGTGGCTCGAAGGCTCAACTAGCAAGTTATACTTTTAAGAGCACTAAATATAGTACAACGGCCCACATTGATGCTTTGAAATTGCTCAAGTCTCTCCATAGAAGTGCTTTTCACGTTTTTGTGCAATTTCAAACATAACATGATCTATTCGCCTATTCACCTTACGAAACGTGGGACGAAGGCTCAATTTGAAAGTGAGACTTTTAAGAGCACTAAATAGAGTACAACGGTCCACATTGATGCTTTGGAATTGCTCAACTCTCTCCATAGAGGAGCTTTTCACGTTTTTGTGCAATTTCAAACATAACTTGGTCTATTCGCATCTTTACCTTACGAAACGTGACACGAAGGCTCAACTAGCAAGTTAGACTTTTAAGAGCACTAAATAGAGTGCAACGGTCCACAATGATGCATTGGAATTGCTCAAGTCTCTCCATAGAGAAGCTTTTCACGTTTTGGAGCAATTTGAGACATAACTTGGTCTATTCGTGTCTTTACCTTACGAAACGTGGCACGAAGGCTCAACTAGCAAGTTAGACTTTTAAGAGCACTCAATAGAGTACAACGGCCTACATTGATGCTTTGGAATTGCAAAACTCTCTCCATAGAGGAGCTTTTCATGTTTTTCTGCAATTTCAAACATAACATGGTCTATTCGCATATTTACCTTAAGAAACGTGGCACGAAGGCTCAACTAGCAAGTTAGACTTTCAAGAGCACTAAATAGAGTACAACGGTCCACATTGATGCTTTGGAATTGCTCAACTCTCTCCATAGAGGAGCTGGTCACGTTTTTGTGCAATTTGAGACATAACTTGGTCTATTCGCGTCTTTACCTTACGAACGTGGCTCGAAGGCTCAACTAGGAAGTTATACTTTTAAGAGCACTAAATATAGTTCAACGGCCCACATTGATGCTTTGGAATTGCTCAACTCTCTCCATAGAGGTGCTTTTCATGTTTTTGTGCAATTTCAAACATAACATGATCTATTCGCCTCTTTACCTTACGAAACATGGCACGAAGGCTCAACTAGAAAGTGAGACTTTTAAGAGAACTAAATAGAGTACAACGGTCCACATTGATGCTTTGGAATTGCTCAACTCTCTCCATAGAGGAGCTTTTCATGTTTTTCTGCAATTTCAAACATAACATGGTCTATTCGCATATTTACCTTAAGAAACGTGGCACGAAGGCTCAACTAGCAAGTTAGACTTTCAAGAGCACTAAATAGAGTACAACGGTCCACATTGATGCTTTGGAATTGCTCAACTCTCTCCATAGAGGAGCTGGTCACGTTTTTATGCAATTTGAGACATAACTTGGTCTATTCGCGTCTTTACCTTACGAACGTGGCTCGAAGGCTCAACTAGGAAGTTATACTTTTAAGAGCACTAAATATAGTTCAACGGCCCACATTGATGCTTTGGAATTGCTCAACTCTCTCCATAGAGGTGCTTTTCATGTTTTTGTGTAATTTCAAACATAACATGATCTATTCGCCTCTTTACCTTACGAAACGTGGCACGAAGGCTCAACTAGAAAGTGAGACTTTTAAGAGAACTAAATGGAGTACAACGGTCCACATTGATGCTTTGGAATTGCTCAACTCTCTCCATAGAGGAGCTTTCCACGATTTTGTGCAATTTCAAACATAACTTGGTCTATTCGCATCTTTAACTTACGAAACGTTGTACGAAGGCTCAACTAGCAAGTCAGACTTTTAAGAGCACTAAATAGAGTGCAACGGTCCACAATGATGCATTGGAATTGCTCAAGTCTCTCCATAGAGAAGCTTTTCACGTTTTGGAGCAATTTGAGACATAACTTGGTCTATTCGTGTCTTTACCTTACGAAACGTGGCACGAAGGCTCAACTAGCAAGTTAGACTTTTAAGAGCACTCAATAGAGTACAACGGCCCACATTGATGCTTTGGAATTGCTCAACTCTCTCCATAAAGGAGCTTTTCACGTTTTTGTGTAATTTCAAACATAACATGGTCTATTCGCATATTTACCTTAAGAAACGTGGCACGAAGGCTCAACTAGCAAGTTAGACTTTTAAGAGCACTAAATAGAGTACAACGGTCCACATTGATGCTTTGGAATTGCTCAACTCTCTCCATAGAGGAGCTGGTCACGTTTTTGTGCAATTTGAGACATAACATGGTCTATTCGCGTCTTTACCTTACGAAACGTGGCTCGAAGGCTCAACTAGGAAGTTATACTTTTAAGAGCACTAAATATAGTTCAACTGCCCACATTGATGCTTTGGAATTGCTCAACTCTCTCCATAGAGGTGCTTTTCATGTTTTTGTGCAATTTCAAACATAACATGATCTATTCGCCTCTTTACCTTACGAAACGTGGCACGAAGGCTCAACTAGAAAGTGAGACTTTTAAGAGAACTAAATAGAGTACAACGGTCCACATTGATGCTTTGGAATTGCTCAACTCTCTTCATAGAGGAGCTTGTCACGTTTTTGTGCAATTTGAGACATAACTTGGTCTATTCGCGTCTTTACCTTACGAAACGTGGCTCGAAGGCTCAACTAGCAAGTTAGACTTTTAAGAGCACTCAATAGAGTACAACGGCCCACATTGATGCTTTGGAATTGCTCAACTCTCTCCATAGAGGAGCTTTTAACGTTTTTGTGCAATTTCAAACATAACATGATCTATTCGCCTATTCACCTTACGAAACGTGGCACGAAGGCTCAATTAGAAAGTGAGACTTTTAAGAGCACTAAATAGAGTACAACGGTCCACATTGATGCTTTGGAATTGCTCAACTCTCTCCATAGAGGAGCTTTTCACATTTTTGTGCAATTTCAAACATAACTTGGTCTATTCGCATCTTTACCTGACGAAACGTGACACGAAGGCTCAACTAGCAAGTTAGACTTTTAAGAGCACTAAATAGAGTGCAACGGTCCACAATGATGCATTGGAATTGCTCAAGTCTCTCCATAGAGAAGCTTTTCACGTTTTGGAGCAATTTGAGACATAACTTGGTCTATTCGTGTCTTTACCTTACGAAACGTGGCACGAAGGCTCAACTAGCAAGTTAGACTTTTAAGAGCACTCAATAGAGTACAACGGCCCACATTGATGCGTTGGAATTGCTCAACTCTCTCCATAGAGGAGCTTTTCACGTTTTTGTGCAACTTCAAACATAACATGGTCTATTCGCATATTTACCTTAAGAAACGTGGCACGAAGGCTCAACTAGCAAGTTAGACTTTTAAGAGCACTAAATAGAGTACAACGGTCCACATCGATGCTTTGGAATTGCTCAACTCTCTCCATAGAGGAGCTGGTCACGTTTTTGTGCAATTTGAGACATAACTTGGTCTATTCGCGTCTTTACCTTACGAAACGTGGCTCGAAGGCTCAACTAGGAAGTTATACTTTTAAAAGCACTAAATATAGTTCAACGGCCCACATTGATGCTTTGGAATTGCTCAACTCTCTCCATAGAGGTGCTTTTCATGTTTTTGTGCAATTTCAAACATAACATGATCTATTCGCCTCTTTACCTTACGAAACGTGGCACGAAGGCTCAACTAGAAAGTGAGACTTTTAAGAGAACTAAATAGAGTACAATGGTCCACATTGATGCTTTGGAATTGCTCAACTCTCTCCATAGAGGAGCTTTCCACGATTTTGTGCAATTTCAAACATAACTTGGTCTATTCGCATCTTTAACTTACGAAACGTGGCACGAAGGCTCAACTAGAAAGTGAGACTTTTAAGAGAACTAAATAGAGTACAACGGTCCACATTGATGCTTTGGAATTGCTCAACTCTCCCCATAGAGGAGCTTTTCACCTTTTTGTGCAATTTCAAACATAACATGGTCTATTCGCATCTTTACCTTATGAAACGTGGCACGAAGGCTCAACTAGCAGGTTAGACTTTCAACAGCACTAAATAAAGTACAATGGTCCACATTGATGCTTTGGAATTGCTCAACTCTCTCCATAGAGGAGCTTGTCACGTTTTTGTGCAATTTGAGACATAACTTGGTCTATTCGCGTCTTTACCTTACGAAACGTGGCTCGAAGGCTCAACTAGCAAGTTATACTTTTAAGAGCACTAAATATAGTACAACGGCCCACATTGATGCTTTGGAATTGCTCAAGTCTCTCCATAGAAGTGCTTTTCACGTTTTTGTGCAATTTCAAACATAACATGATCTATTCGCCTCTTCACCTTACGAAACGTGGCACGAAGGCTCAATTAGAAAGTGAGACTTTTAAGAGCACTAAATAGAGTACAACGGTCCATATTGATGCTTTGGAATTGCTCAACTCTCTCCATAGAGGAGCTTTTCACGTTTTTGTGCAATTTCAAACATAACATGGTCTATTCACATCTTTACCTTACGAAACGTGGTACGAAGGCTCAACAAGCAAGTTAGACTTTGAAGAGCACTAAATAGAGTGCAAAGGTCCACAATGGTGCATTGGAATTGCTCAACTCTCTCCATAGAGAAGCTTTTCATGTTTTGGAGCAATTTGAGACATAACTTGGTCTATTCACGTCTTTACCTTACGAAACGTGGCACGAAGGCTCAACTAGCAAGTTAGACTTTTAAGAGCACTCAATAGAGTACAATGGTCGTCATTGATGCTTTGGAATTGCTCAACTCTCTCCATAGAGGAGCTTGTCACGTTTTTGTGCAATTTGAGACATAACTTCGTCTATTCATGTCTTTACCTTACGAAACGTGGCACGAAGGCTGAAGTAGCAAGTTAGACTTTTACGAGCACTAAATAGACTACAATGGCCCACATTGATGCTTTGTAATTGCTCAACTCTCTCCATAGAGGAGCTTTTCACGTTTTGGAGCAATTTGAGACATAACTTTGTCTATTCGCGTCTTTACCTTACGAAACGTGGCCCGAAGGCTCAACTAGCAAGTTATACTTTTAAGAGCACTAAATATAGTACAACGGCCCACATTGATGCTTGGAATTGCTCAACTCTCTCCATAGAGGAGCTTTTCACGTTTTTGTGCAATTTCAAACATAACTTGGTCTATTCGCATCTTTACCTTACGAAACGTCGCACGAAGGCTCAACTAGCAAGTTAGACTATTAAGAGCACTAAATAGAGTGCAACGGTCCACAATGATGCATTGGAATTGCTCAAATCTCTCCATAGAGAAGCTTTTCACGTTTTGCAGCAATTTGAGACATAACTTGGTCTATTCATGTCTTTACCTTACGAAACGTGGCATGAAGGCTCAACTAGCAAGTTAGACTTTTAAGAGCACTCAATAGAGTACAACGGTCCACATTGATGCTTTGGAATTGATCAACTCTCTCCATAGAGGAGCTTTTCACGTTTTGGAGCAATTTGAGACATAACTTGGTCTATTCGCGTCTTTACCTTACGAAACGTGGCACGAAGGCTCAACTAGCAAGTTATACTTTTAAGAGCACTAAATATAGTACAACGGCCCACATTGATGCTTGGAATTGCTCAACTCTCTCCATAGAGGAGCTTTTCACGTTTTTATGCAATTTCAAACATAACTTGGTCTATTCGCATCTTTACCTTACGAAACGTCGCACGAAGGCTCAACTAGCAAGTTAGACTATTAAGAGCACTAAATAGAGTGCAACGGTCCACAATGATGCATTGGAATTGCTCAACTCTCTCCATAGAGAAGCTTTTCACGTTTTCCAGCAATTTGAGACATAACTTGGTCTATTCGCGTCTTTACCTTACGAAACGTGGCACGAAGGCTCAACTAGCAAGTTAGACTTTTAAGAGCACTCAATAGAGTACAACGGTCCACATTGATGCTTTGGAATTGATCAACTCTCTCCATAGAGGAGCTTTTCACGTTTTTGAGCAATTTGAGACATAACTTGGTCTATTTGCGTCTTTACCTTACGAAACGTGGCACGAAGGCTCAACTAGCAAGTTAGACTTTTAAGAGCACTCAATAGAGTAGGGGTGAACATGGGTCGGGTTGAGTCGGGTTTGGAGAGATACTTCATCCGACCCGTATAGGTTCGGGTGAATGGTTCTTTAACCCTCAACCGACCTCATTTTAGATTGGGTCGGGTCCGGTCGGGTCATATGGGGTTGGGTCGGATTTGAGGTTGGGTCGGGTCTATTTTGAAGAAAGGGGGAGAGATTTTGTCAGGTAGAATAACACGAAAGTTTCACTACACCATTAAAAATCTAAGAATAAAGAAATGATAAAAAAATGAGAGGAGGTATGGAGGTGGGGTACTAGGGTAGGTACAAGATATGACAGCTTTATATTTGTTTAGAAAAGAAAGAGAATAGGGGAGAGAAAATAACACGAAAGTTTCAAGTAAACGGGATCAAGTAAATAAGATTGAACGGTTTTGTGTATAAGTAGGGTTGGGTCGGGTTAAACGGGTGTGAAAAAATCACAACCCTTATCCGACCCATTTTAGGTTCGGGTTAGGTATATCTAACCCATATCTGACCCTCATGTATATGGGTTGGGGTCGGGTTTGTGCGGGTTGGGTCGGGTATGCGGGTTGAGTCGGGTCAAATGCGGGTTTTGCACACCCCTACAATAGAGTACAACGGTTCTCATTGATGCTTTGGAATTGCTCAACTCTCTCCATAGAGGAGCTTGTCACGTTTTTGTGCAATTTGAGACATAACTTCGTTTATTCGCACCTTTACCTTACGAAACGTGGCACGAAGGCTCAATTAGAAAGTGAGACTTTTAAGAGCACTAAATAGAGTACAACGGTCCACATTGATGCTTTGGAATTGCTCAACTCTCTCCATAGAGGAGCTTTTCACGTTTTTGTGCAATTTCAAACATAACATGGTCTATTCACATCTTTACCTTACGAAACGTGGTACGAAGGCTCAACAAGCAAGTTAGACTTTGAAGAGCACTAAATAGAGTGCAAAGGTCCACAATGGTGCATTGGAATTGCTCAACTCTCTCCATAGAGAAGCTTTTCATGTTTTGGAGCAATTTGAGACATAACTTGGTCTATTCACGTCTTTACCTTACGAAACGTGGCACGAAGGCTCAACTAGCAAGTTAGACTTTTAAGAGCACTCAATTGAGTACAATGGTCGTCATTGATGCTTTGGAATTGCTCAACTCTCTCCATAGAGGAGCTTGTCACGTTTTTGTGCAATTTGAGACATAACTTCGTCTATTCACGTCTTTACCTTACGAAACGTGGCACGAAGGCTGAAGTAGCAAGTTAGACTTTTACGAGCACTAAATAGACTACAATGGCCCACATTGATGCTTTGTAATTGCTCAACTCTCTCCATAGAGGAGCTTTTCACGTTTTGGAGCAATTTGAGACATAACTTTGTCTATTCGCGTCTTTACCTTACGAAACGTGGCACGAAGGCTCAACTAGCAAGTTATACTTTTAAGAGCACTAAATATAGTACAACGGCCCACATTGATGCTTGTAATTGCTCAACTCTCTCCATAGAGGAGCTTTTCACGTTTTTGTGCAATTTCAAACATAACTTGGTCTATTCACATCTATACCTTACGAAACGTCGCACGAAGGCTCAACTAGCAAGTTAGACTATTAAGAGCACTAAATAGAGTGCAACGGTCCACAATGATGCATTGGAATTGCTCAACTCTCTCCATAGAGAAGCTTTTCACGTTTTGCAGCAATTTGAGACATAACTTGGTCTATTCACGTCTTTACCTTATGAAACGTGGCACGAAGGCTCAACTAGCAAGTTAGACTTTTAAGAGCACTCAATGGAGTACAACGGTCCACATTGATGCTTTGGAATTGATCAACTCTCTCCATAGAGGAGCTTTTCACGTTTTGGAGCAATTTGAGACATAACTTGGTCTATTTGCGTCTTTACCTTACGAAACGTGGCACGAAGGCTCAACTAGCAAGTTAGACTTTTAAGAGCACTCAATAGAGTACAACGGTCCTCATTGATGCTTTGGAATTGCTCAACTCTCTCCATAGAGGAGCTTGTCACGTTTTTGTGCAATTTGAGACATAACTTCGTCTATTCGCACCTTTACCTTACGAAACGTGGCACGAAGGCTCAAGTAGCAAGTTATACTTTTAAGAGCACTAAATATAGTACAACGGCCCACATTGATGCTTTGGAATTCCTCAAGTCTCTCCATAGAGGTGCTGTTCACGTTTTTGTGCAATTTCAAACATAACATAATCTATTCGCCTCTTTACCTTACGAAACGTGGCACGAAGGCTCAACTAGAAAGTGAGACTTTTAAGAGCACTAAATAGAGTACAACGGTCCACATTGATGCTTTGGAATTGCTCAACTCTCTCCATAGAGGAGCTTTCCACGATTTTGTGCAATTTCAAACATAACTTGGTCTATTCGCATCTTTACCTTACGAAACGTGGTACGAAGGCTCAACAAGCAAGTTAGACTTTTAAGAGCACTAAATAGAGTGCAAAGGTCCACAATGATGCATTGGAATTGCTCAACTCTCTCCATAGAGAAGCTTTTCATGTTTTGGAGCAATTTGAGACATAACTTGTTCTATTCGCGTCTTTACCTTATGAAACGTGGCACGAAGGCTCAACTAGCAAGTTAGACTTTTAAGAGCACTCAATACAGTACAATGGTCGTCATTGATGCTTTGGAATTGCTCAACTCTCTCCATAGAGGAGCTTGTCACGTTTTTGTGCAATTTGAGACATAACTTCGTCTATTCGCGTCTTTACCTTACGAAACGTGGCACGAAGGCTCAAGTAGCAAGTTAGACTTTTACGAGCACTAAATAGACTACAATGGCCCACATTGATGCTTTGTAATTGCTCAACTCTCTCCATAGAGGAGCTTTTCACGTTTTGGAGCAATTTGAGACATAACTTGGTCTATTCGCGTCTTTACGTTACGAAACGTGGCACGAAGGCTCAACTAGCAAGTTATACTTTTAAGAGCACTAAATATAGTACAACGGCCCACATTGATGCTTGGAATTGCTCAACTCTCTCCATAGAGGAGCTTTTCACGTTTTTGTGCAATTTCAAACATAACTTGGTCTATTCGCATCTTTACCTTACGAAACGTCGCACGAAGGCTCAACTAGCAAGTTAGACTATTAAGAGCACTAAATAGAGTGCAACGGTCCGCAATGATGCACTGGAATTGCTCAACTCTCTCCATAGAGAAGCTTTTCACGTTTTGCAGCAACTTGAGACATAACTTGGTCTATTCGCGTCTTTACCTTACGAAACGTGGCACGAAGGCTCAACTAGCAAGTTAGACTTTTAAGAGCACTCAATAGAGTACAACGGTCCACATTGATGCTTTGGAATTGATCAACTCTCTCCATAGAGGAGCTTTTCACGTTTTGGAGCAATTTGAGACATAACTTGGTCTATTTGCGTCTTTACCTTACGAAACGTGGCACGAAGGCTCAACTAGCAAGTTAGACTGTTAAGAGCACTCAATAGAGTACAACGGTCCTCATTGATGCTTTGGAATTGCTCAACTCTCTCCATAGAGGAGCTTGTCACGTTTTTGTGCAATTTGAGACATAACTTCGTCTATTCGCACCTTTACCTTACGAAACGTGGCACGAAGGCTCAAGTAGCAAGTTATACTTTTAAGAGCACTAAATATAGTACAACGGCCCACATTGATGCTTTGGAATTGCTCAAGTCTCTCCATAGAGGTGCTTTTCACGTTTTTGTGCAATTTCAAACATAACATAATCTATTCGCCTCTTTACCTTACGAAACGTGGCACGAAGGCTCAACTAGAAAGTGAGACTTTTAAGAGCACTAAATAGAGTAAAACGGTCCACATTGATGCTTTGGAATTGCTCAACTCTCTCCATAGAGGAGCTTTTCACGTTTTTGTGCAATTTCAAACATAACTTGGTCTATTCGCATCTTTACCTTACGAAACGTGGTACGAAGGCTCAACAAGCAAGTTAGACTTTTAAGAGCACTAAATAGAGTGCAAAGGTCCACAATGATGCATTGGAATTGCTCAACTCTCTCCATAGAGAAGCTTTTCATGTTTTGGAGCAATTTGAGACATAACTTGTTCTATTCGCGTCTTTACCTTATGAAACGTGGCACGAAGGCTCAACTAGCAAGTTAGACTTTTAAGAGCACTCAATACAGTACAATGGTCGTCATTGATGCTTTGGAATTGCTCAACTCTCTCCATAGAGGAGCTTGTCACGTTTTTGTGCAATTTGAGACATAACTTCGTCTATTCGCGTCTTTACCTTACGAAACGTGGCACGAAGGCTCAAGTAGCAAGTTAGACTTTTACGAGCACTAAATAGACTACAATGGCCCACATTGATGCTTTGTAATTGCTCAACTCTCTCCATAGAGGAGCTTTTCACGTTTTGGAGCAATTTGAGACATAACTTGGTCTATTCGCGTCTTTACGTTACGAAACGTGGCACGAAGGCTCAACTAGCAAGTTATACTTTTAAGAGCACTAAATATAGTACAACGGCCCACATTGATGCTTGGAATTGCTCAACTCTCTCCATAGAGGAGCTTTTCACGTTTTTGTGCAATTTCAAACATAACTTGGTCTATTCGCATCTTTACCTTACGAAACGTCGCACGAAGGCTCAACTAGCAAGTTAGACTATTAAGAGCACTAAATAGAGTGCAACGGTCCGCAATGATGCACTGGAATTGCTCAACTCTCTCCATAGAGAAGCTTTTCACGTTTTGCAGCAACTTGAGACATAACTTGGTCTATTCGCGTCTTTACCTTACGAAACGTGGCACGAAGGCTCAACTAGCAAGTTAGACTTTTAAGAGCACTCAATAGAGTACAACGGTCCACATTGATGCTTTGGAATTGATCAACTCTCTCCATAGAGGAGCTTTTCACGTTTTGGAGCAATTTGAGACATAACTTGGTCTATTTGCGTCTTTACCTTACGAAACGTGGCACGAAGGCTCAACTAGCAAGTTAGACTGTTAAGAGCACTCAATAGAGTACAACGGTCCTCATTGATGCTTTGGAATTGCTCAACTCTCTCCATAGAGGAGCTTGTCACGTTTTTGTGCAATTTGAGACATAACTTCGTCTATTCGCACCTTTACCTTACGAAACGTGGCACGAAGGCTCAAGTAGCAAGTTATACTTTTAAGAGCACTAAATATAGTACAACGGCCCACATTGATGCTTTGGAATTGCTCAAGTCTCTCCATAGAGGTGCTTTTCACGTTTTTGTGCAATTTCAAACATAACATAATCTATTCGCCTCTTTACCTTACGAAACGTGGCACGAAGGCTCAACTAGAAAGTGAGACTTTTAAGAGCACTAAATAGAGTAAAACGGTCCACATTGATGCTTTGGAATTGCTCAACTCTCTCCATAGAGGAGCTTTTCACGTTTTTGTGCAATTTCAAACATAACTTGGTCTATTCGCATCTTTACCTTACGAAACGTGGTACGAAGGCTCAACTAGCAAGTTAGACTTTTAAGAGCACTAAATAGAGTGCAAAGGTCCTCAATGATGCATTGGAATTGCTCAACTCTCTCCATAGAGAAGCTTTTCATGTTTTGAAGCAATTTGAGACATAACTTGGTCTATTCGCGTCTTTACCTTACGAAACGTGGCACGAAGGCTCAACTAGCAAGTTAGACTTTTAAGAGCACTCAATAGAGTACAATGGTCCTCATTGATACTTTGGAATTGCTCAACTCTCTCCATAGAGGAGCTTGTCACGTTTTTGTGCAATTTGAGACATAACTTCGTCTATTCGCGTCTTTACCTTACGAAACGTGGCACGAAGGCTCAAGTAGCAAGTTAGACTTTTACGAGCACTAAATAGACTACAACAGCCCACATAGATGCTTTGTAATTGCTCAACTCTCTCCATAGAGGAGCTTTTCACGTTTTGGAGCAATTTGAGACATAACTTGGTCTATTCGCGTCTTTACCTTACGAAACGTGGCACGAAGGCTCAACTAGCCAGTTAGACTTTTAAGGGCACTCAATAGAGTACAACGGTCCACATTGATGCTTTGGAATTGATCAACTCTCTCCATAGAGGAGCTTTTCACGTTTTGGAGCAATTTGAGACATAACTTGGTCTATTCGCGTCTTTACCTTACGAAACGTGGCACGAAGGCTCAACTAGCAAGTTAGACTTTTAAGAGCACTCAATAGAGTACAACGGTCCTCTTTGATGCTTTGGAATTGCTCAACTCTCTCCATAGAGGAGCTTGTCACGTTTTTGTGCAATTTGAGACATAACTTCGTCTATTCGCATCTTTACCTTACGAAACGTGGCACGAAGACTCAACTAGAAAGTGAGACTTTTAAGAGCACTAAATAGAGTACAACGGTCCACATTGATGCTTTGGAATTGCTCAACTCTCTCCATAGAGGAGCTTTCCACGATTTTGTGCAATTTCAAACATAACTTGGTCTATTCGCATCTTTACCTTACGAAACGTGGTACGAAGGCTCAACAAGCAAGTTAGACTTTTAAGAGCACTAAATAGAGTGCAAAGGTCCACAATGATGCATTGGAATTGCTCAACTCTCTCCATAGAGAAGCTTTTCATGTTTTGGAGCAATTTGAGACATAACTTGTTCTATTCGCGTCTTTACCTTATGAAACGTGGCACGAAGGCTCAACTAGCAAGTTAGACTTTTAAGAGCACTCAATACAGTACAATGGTCGTCATTGATGCTTTGGAATTGCTCAACTCTCTCCATAGAGGAGCTTGTCACGTTTTTGTGCAATTTGAGACATAACTTCGTCTATTCGCGTCTTTACCTTACGAAACGTGGCACGAAGGCTCAAGTAGCAAGTTAGACTTTTACGAGCACTAAATAGACTACAATGGCCCACATTGATGCTTTGTAATTGCTCAACTCTCTCCATAGAGGAGCTTTTCACGTTTTGGAGCAATTTGAGACATAACTTGGTCTATTCGCGTCTTTACGTTACGAAACGTGGCACGAAGGCTCAACTAGCAAGTTATACTTTTAAGAGCACTAAATATAGTACAACGGCCCACATTGATGCTTGGAATTGCTCAACTCTCTCCATAGAGGAGCTTTTCACGTTTTTGTGCAATTTCAAACATAACTTGGTCTATTCGCATCTTTACCTTACGAAACGTCGCACGAAGGCTCAACTAGCAAGTTAGACTATTAAGAGCACTAAATAGAGTGCAACGGTCCGCAATGATGCACTGGAATTGCTCAACTCTCTCCATAGAGAAGCTTTTCACGTTTTGCAGCAACTTGAGACATAACTTGGTCTATTCGCGTCTTTACCTTACGAAACGTGGCACGAAGGCTCAACTAGCAAGTTAGACTTTTAAGAGCACTCAATAGAGTACAACGGTCCACATTGATGCTTTGGAATTGATCAACTCTCTCCATAGAGGAGCTTTTCACGTTTTGGAGCAATTTGAGACATAACTTGGTCTATTTGCGTCTTTACCTTACGAAACGTGGCACGAAGGCTCAACTAGCAAGTTAGACTGTTAAGAGCACTCAATAGAGTACAACGGTCCTCATTGATGCTTTGGAATTGCTCAACTCTCTCCATAGAGGAGCTTGTCACGTTTTTGTGCAATTTGAGACATAACTTCGTCTATTCGCACCTTTACCTTACGAAACGTGGCACGAAGGCTCAAGTAGCAAGTTATACTTTTAAGAGCACTAAATATAGTACAACGGCCCACATTGATGCTTTGGAATTGCTCAAGTCTCTCCATAGAGGTGCTTTTCACGTTTTTGTGCAATTTCAAACATAACATAATCTATTCGCCTCTTTACCTTACGAAACGTGGCACGAAGGCTCAACTAGAAAGTGAGACTTTTAAGAGCACTAAATAGAGTAAAACGGTCCACATTGATGCTTTGGAATTGCTCAACTCTCTCCATAGAGGAGCTTTTCACGTTTTTGTGCAATTTCAAACATAACTTGGTCTATTCGCATCTTTACCTTACGAAACGTGGTACGAAGGCTCAACTAGCAAGTTAGACTTTTAAGAGCACTAAATAGAGTGCAAAGGTCCTCAATGATGCATTGGAATTGCTCAACTCTCTCCATAGAGAAGCTTTTCATGTTTTGAAGCAATTTGAGACATAACTTGGTCTATTCGCGTCTTTACCTTACGAAACGTGGCACGAAGGCTCAACTAGCAAGTTAGACTTTTAAGAGCACTCAATAGAGTACAATGGTCCTCATTGATACTTTGGAATTGCTCAACTCTCTCCATAGAGGAGCTTGTCACGTTTTTGTGCAATTTGAGACATAACTTCGTCTATTCGCGTCTTTACCTTACGAAACGTGGCACGAGGGCTCAAGTAGCAAGTTAGACTTTTACGAGCACTAAATAGACTACAACAGCCCACATAGATGCTTTGTAATTGCTCAACTCTCTCCATAGAGGAGCTTTTCACGTTTTGGAGCAATTTGAGACATAACTTGGTCTATTCGCGTCTTTACCTTACGAAACGTGGCACGAAGGCTCAACTAGCCAGTTAGACTTTTAAGGGCACTCAATAGAGTACAACGGTCCACATTGATGCTTTGGAATTGATCAACTCTCTCCATAGAGGAGCTTTTCACGTTTTGGAGCAATTTGAGACATAACTTGGTCTATTCGCGTCTTTACCTTACGAAACGTGGCACGAAGGCTCAACTAGCAAGTTAGACTTTTAAGAGCACTCAATAGAGTACAACGGTCCTCTTTGATGCTTTGGAATTGCTCAACTCTCTCCATAGAGGAGCTTGTCACGTTTTTGTGCAATTTGAGACATAACTTCGTCTATTCGCATCTTTACCTTACGAAACGTGGCACGAAGACTCAAGTAGCAAGTTAGACTTTTAAGAGCACTAAATAGACTACAACGGCCCAAATTGATGCTTTGTAATTGCTCAACTCTCTCCATAGAGGAGCTTTTCACGTTTTTGTGCAATTTCAAACATAACTTGGTCTATTCGCATCTTTACCTTACGAAACGTGGCACGAAGGCCCAACTAGCAAGTTAGACAATTAATAGCACTAAATAGAGTGCAACGGTCCACAATGATGCATTGGAATTGCTCAACTCTATCCATGGAGAAGCTTTCCACGTTTTGAAGCAATTTGAGACATAACTTGGTCTATTCGCGTCTTTACCTTACGAAACGTGGCACGAAGGCTCAACTAGCAAGTTAGACTTTTAAGAGCACTCAATAGAGTACAACGGTCCACATTGATGCTTTGGAATTGATCAACTCTCTCCATAGAGGAGCTTTTCACGTTTTGGAGCAATTTGAGACATAACTTGGTCTATTCGCGTCTTTACCTTACGAAACGTGGCACGAAGGCTCAACTAGCAAGTTAGACTTTTAAGAGCAGTCAATAGAGTAAAACGGTCCTCATTGATGCTTTGGAATTGCTCAACTCTCTCCATAGAGGAGCTTGTCACGTTTTTGTGCAATTTGAGACATAACTTCGTCTATTCGCATCTTTACCTTACGAAACGTGGCACGAAGGCTCAAGTAGCAAGTTAGACTTTTAAGAGCACTAAATAGACTACAACGGCCCAAATTGATGCTTTGTAATTGCTCAACTCTCTCCATAGAGGAGCTTTTCACGTTTTTGTGCAATTTCAAACATAACTTGGTCTATTCGCATCTTTACCTTACGAAACGTGGCACGAAGGCCCAACTAGCAAGTTAGACAATTAATAGCACTAAATAGAGTGCAACGGTCCACAATGATGCATTGGAATTGCTCAACTCTATCCATAGAGAAGCTTTCCACGTTTTGCAGCAATTTGAGACATAACTTGGTCTATTCGCGTCTTTACCTTACGAAACGTGGCACGAAGGCTCAACTAGCAAGTTAGACTTTTAAGAGCACTCAATAGAGTACAACGGTCCACATTGATGCTTTGGAATTGATCAACTCTCTCCATAGAGGAGCTTTTCACGTTTTGGAGCAATTTGAGACATAACTTGGTCTATTCGCGTCTTTACCTTACGAAACGTGGCACGAAGGCTCAACTAGCAAGTTAGACTTTTAAGAGCAGTCAATAGAGTAAAACGGTCCTCATTGATGCTTTGGAATTGCTCAACTCTCTCCATAGAGGAGCTTGTCACGTTTTTGTGCAATTTGAGACATAACTTCGTCTATTCGCATCTTTACCTTACGAAACGTGGCACGAAGGCTCAAGTAGCAAGTTAGACTTTTAAGAGCACTAAATAGACTACAACGGCCCAAATTGATGCTTTGTAATTGCTCAACTCTCTCCATAGAGGAGCTTTTCACGTTTTTGTGCAATTTCAAACATAACTTGGTCTATTCGCATCTTTACCTTACGAAACGTGGCACGAAGGCCCAACTAGCAAGTTAGACAATTAATAGCACTAAATAGAGTGCAACGGTCCACAATGATGCATTGGAATTGCTCAACTCTATCCATAGAGAAGCTTTCCACGTTTTGCAGCAATTTGAGACATAACTTGGTCTATTCGCGTCTTTACCTTACGAAACGTGGCACGAAGGCTCAACTAGCAAGTTAGACTTTTAAGAGCACTCAATAGAGTACAACGGTCCACATTGATGCTTTGGAATTGATCAACTCTCTCCATAGAGGAGCTTTTCACGTTTTGGAGCAATTTGAGACATAACTTGGTCTATTCGCGTCTTTACCTTACGAAACGTGGCACGAAGGCTCAACTAGCAAGTTAGACTTTTAAGAGCAGTCAATAGAGTAAAACGATCCTCATTGATGCTTTGGAATTGCTCAACTCTCTCCATAGAGGAGCTTGTCACGTTTTTGTGCAATTTGAGACATAACTTCGTCTATTCGCATCTTTACCTTACGAAACGTGGCACGAAGGCTCAAGTAGCAAGTTAGACTTTTAAGAGCACTAAATAGACTACAACGGCCCACATTGATGCTTTGTAATTGCTCAACTCTCTCCATAGAGGACCCTTTCACGTTTTTGTGTAATTTCAAACATAACTTGGTCTATTCGCATCTTTACCTTACGAAACCTGGTACGAAGGCTCAACTAGCAAGTTAGAATTTTAAGAGCACTAAATAGAGTACAACAGTCCACAATGATGCTTTGGAATTGCCCAACTCTCTCCATAGAGGAGCTTTTCACGTTTTGGAGCAATTTGAGACATAACTTGGTCTATTCGGGTCTTTACGTTACGAAACGTGGCACGAAGGCTCAACTAGCAAGTTATACTTTTAAGAGCACTAAATATAGTACAACGGCCGACATTGATGCTTGGAATTGCTCAACTCTCTCCATAGAGAAGCTTTTCACGTTTTGCATCAATTTGAGACATAACTTGGTCTATTCGCGTCTTTACCTTACGAAACGTGGCACGAAGGCTCAACTACAAGGTTAGACTTTTCAGAGCACTCAATAGAGTACAACGGTCCACATTGATGCTTTGGAATTGATCAACTCTCTCCATAGAAGAGCTTTTCACGTTTTGGAGCAATTTGAGACATAACTTGGTCTATTCGCGTCTTTACCTTACGAAACGTGGCACGAAGGCTCAACTAGCAAGTTAGACTTTTAAGAGCACTCAATAGAGTACAACGGTCCTCATTGATGCTTTGGAATTGCTCAACTCTCTCCATAGAGGAGCTTGTCACGTTTTTGTGCAATTTGAGACATAACTTCGACTGTTCGCATCTTTACCTTACGAAACGTGGCACGAAGGCTCAAGTAGCAAGTTAGACTTTTAAGAGCACTAAATAGACTACAACAGCCCACATTGATGCTTTGTAATTGCTCAACTCTCTCCATAGAGGAGCTTCTCACGTTTTTGTGCAATTTCAAACATAACTTGGTCTATTCGCATCTTTACCTTACGAAACCTGGTACGAAGGCTCAACTAGCAAGTTAGAATTTTAAGAGCATTAAATAGAGTACAACGGTCCACAATGATGCTTTGGAATTGCCCAACTCTCTCCATGGAGGAGCTTTTCACGTTTTGGAGCAATTTGAGACATAACTTGGTCTATTCGCGTCTTTACGTTACGAAACGTGGCACGAAGGCTCAACTAGCAAGTTATACTTTTAAGAGCACTAAATATAGTACAACGGCCCACATTGATGCTTGGAATTGCTCAACTCTCTCCATAGATGAGCTTTTCACGTTTTTGTGCAATTTCAAACATAACTTGGTTTATTCGCATCTTTACCTTACGAAACGTGGCACGATGGCCCAACTAGCAAGTTAGACTATTAAGAGCACTAAATAGAGTGCAACGGTCCACAATGATGCATTGGAATTGCTCAACTCTCTCCATAGAGAAGTTTTTCACGTTTTGCAACAATTTGAGACATAACTTGGTCTATTCGCGTCTTTACCTTACGAAACGTGGCACGAAGGCTCAACTATCAAGTTAGACTTTTAAGAGCACTCAATAGAGTACAACGGTCCACATTGATGCTTTGGAATTGATCAACTCTCTCCATAGATGAGCTTTTCACGTTTTGGAGCAATTTGAGACATAACTTGGTCTATTCGCGTCTTTACCTTACGAAACGTGGCTCGAAGGCTCAACTAGCAAGTTAGACTTTTAAGAGCACTCAATAGAGTACAACGGTCCACATTGATGCTTTGGAATTGATCAACTCTCTCCGTAGAGGAGCTTTTCACGTTTTGGAGCAATTTGAGACATAACTTGGTCTATTCTCGTCTTTACCTTACGAAACATGGCACGAAGGCTCAACTAGCAAGTTAGACTTTTAAGAGCACTCAATAGAGTACAACGGGACTCATTGATGCTTTGGAATTGCTCAACTCTCTCCATAGAGGAGCTTGTCACGTTTTTGTGCAATTTGAGACATAACTTCGTCTATTCGCATTTTTACCTTACGAAATGTGGCACGAAGGCTCAAGTAGCAAGTTAGACTTTTAAGAGCACTAAATAGACTACGATGGCCCACATTGATGCTTTGTAATTGCTCAACTCTCTCCATAGAGGAGCTTTTCACGTTTTTGTGCAATTTCAAACATAACTTGGTCTATTCGCATATTTACCTTACGAAACCTGGTACGAAGGCTCAACTAGCAAGTTAGAATTTTAAGAGCACTAAATAGAGTACAACGGTCCACAATGATGCTTTGGAATTGCCCAACTCTCTCCATAGAGGAGCTTTTCACGTTTTGCAGCAATTTGAGACATAACTTGGTCTATTCGCGTCTTTACGTTACGAAACGTGGCACGAAGGCTCAACTAGCAAGTTATACTTTTAAGAGCACTAAATATAGTACAACGGCCCACATTGATGCTTGGAATTGCTCAACTCTCTCCGTAGAGGAGCTTTTCACGTTTTTGTGCAATTTCAAACAAAACTTGGTCTATTCGCATCTTTACCTTACGAAACATGGTACGAAGGCTCAACTAGCAAGTTAGAATTTTAAGAGCACTAAATAGAGTACAACGGTCCACAATGATGCTTTGGAATTGCTCAACTCTCTCCATAGAGAAGCTTTTCACGTTTTGGAGCAATTTGAGACAAAACTTGGTCTATTCGCGTCTTTACCTTACGAAACGTGACACGAAGGCTCAACTAGCAAGTTATACTTTTAAGAGCACTAAATATAGTACAACGGCCGACATTGATGCTTGGAATTGCTCAACTCTCTCCATAGAGAAGCTTTTCACGTTTTGCATCAATTTGAGACATAACTTGGTCTATTCGCGTCTTTACCTTACGAAACGTGGCACGAAGGCTCAACTACAAGGTTAGACTTTTCAGAGCACTCAATAGAGTACAACGGTCCACATTGATGCTTTGGAATTGATCAACTCTCTCCATAGAAGAGCTTTTCACGTTTTGGAGCAATTTGAGACATAACTTGGTCTATTCGCGTCTTTACCTTACGAAACGTGGCACGAAGGCTCAACTAGCAAGTTAGACTTTTAAGAGCACTCAATAGAGTACAACGGTCCTCATTGATGCTTTGGAATTGCTCAACTCTCTCCATAGAGGAGCTTGTCACGTTTTTGTGCAATTTGAGACATAACTTCGACTGTTCGCATCTTTACCTTACGAAACGTGGCACGAAGGCTCAAGTAGCAAGTTAGACTTTTAAGAGCACTAAATAGACTACAACAGCCCACATTGATGCTTTGTAATTGCTCAACTCTCTCCATAGAGGAGCTTCTCACGTTTTTGTGCAATTTCAAACATAACTTGGTCTATTCGCATCTTTACCTTACGAAACCTGGTACGAAGGCTCAACTAGCAAGTTAGAATTTTAAGAGCATTAAATAGAGTACAACGGTCCACAATGATGCTTTGGAATTGCCCAACTCTCTCCATGGAGGAGCTTTTCACGTTTTGGAGCAATTTGAGACATAACTTGGTCTATTCGCGTCTTTACGTTACGAAACGTGGCACGAAGGCTCAACTAGCAAGTTATACTTTTAAGAGCACTAAATATAGTACAACGGCCCACATTGATGCTTGGAATTGCTCAACTCTCTCCATAGAGGAGCTTTTCACGTTTTTGTGCAATTTCAAACATAACTTGGTTTATTCGCATCTTTACCTTACGAAACGTGGCACGATGGCCCAACTAGCAAGTTAGACTATTAAGAGCACTAAATAGAGTGCAACGGTCCACAATGATGCATTGGAATTGCTCAACTCTCTCCATAGAGAAGTTTTTCACGTTTTGCAACAATTTGAGACATAACTTGGTCTATTCGCGTCTTTACCTTACGAAACGTGGCACGAAGGCTCAACTATCAAGTTAGACTTTTAAGAGCACTCAATAGAGTACAACGGTCCACATTGATGCTTTGGAATTGATCAACTCTCTCCATAGATGAGCTTTTCACGTTTTGGAGCAATTTGAGACATAACTTGGTCTATTCGCGTCTTTACCTTACGAAACGTGGCTCGAAGGCTCAACTAGCAAGTTAGACTTTTAAGAGCACTCAATAGAGTACAACGGTCCACATTGATGCTTTGGAATTGATCAACTCTCTCCGTAGAGGAGCTTTTCACGTTTTGGAGCAATTTGAGACATAACTTGGTCTATTCTCGTCTTTACCTTACGAAACATGGCACGAAGGCTCAACTAGCAAGTTAGACTTTTAAGAGCACTCAATAGAGTACAACGGGACTCATTGATGCTTTGGAATTGCTCAACTCTCTCCATAGAGGAGCTTGTCACGTTTTTGTGCAATTTGAGACATAACTTCGTCTATTCGCATTTTTACCTTACGAAATGTGGCACGAAGGCTCAAGTAGCAAGTTAGACTTTTAAGAGCACTAAATAGACTACGATGGCCCACATTGATGCTTTGTAATTGCTCAACTCTCTCCATAGAGGAGCTTTTCACGTTTTTGTGCAATTTCAAACATAACTTGGTCTATTCGCATATTTACCTTACGAAACCTGGTACGAAGGCTCAACTAGCAAGTTAGAATTTTAAGAGCACTAAATAGAGTACAACGGTCCACAATGATGCTTTGGAATTGCCCAACTCTCTCCATAGAGGAGCTTTTCACGTTTTGCAGCAATTTGAGACATAACTTGGTCTATTCGCGTCTTTACGTTACGAAACGTGGCACGAAGGCTCAACTAGCAAGTTATACTTTTAAGAGCACTAAATATAGTACAACGGCCCACATTGATGCTTGGAATTGCTCAACTCTCTCCGTAGAGGAGCTTTTCACGTTTTTGTGCAATTTCAAACATAACTTGGTCTATTCGCATCTTTACCTTACGAAACATGGTACGAAGGCTCAACTAGCAAGTTAGAATTTTAAGAGCACTAAATAGAGTACAACGGTCCACAATGATGCTTTGGAATTGCTCAACTCTCTCCATAGAGAAGCTTTTCACGTTTTGGAGCAATTTGAGACAAAACTTGGTCTATTCGCGTCTTTACCTTACGAAACGTGACACGAAGGCTCAACTAGCAAGTTATACTTTTAAGAGCACTAAATATAGTACAACGGCCGACATTGATGCTTGGAATTGCTCAACTCTCTCCATAGAGAAGCTTTTCACGTTTTGCATCAATTTGAGACATAACTTGGTCTATTCGCGTCTTTACCTTACGAAACGTGGCACGAAGGCTCAACTACAAGGTTAGACTTTTCAGAGCACTCAATAGAGTACAACGGTCCACATTGATGCTTTGGAATTGATCAACTCTCTCCATAGAAGAGCTTTTCACGTTTTGGAGCAATTTGAGACATAACTTGGTCTATTCGCGTCTTTACCTTACGAAACGTGGCACGAAGGCTCAACTAGCAAGTTAGACTTTTAAGAGCACTCAATAGAGTACAACGGTCCTCATTGATGCTTTGGAATTGCTCAACTCTCTCCATAGAGGAGCTTGTCACGTTTTTGTGCAATTTGAGACATAACTTCGACTGTTCGCATCTTTACCTTACGAAACGTGGCACGAAGGCTCAAGTAGCAAGTTAGACTTTTAAGAGCACTAAATAGACTACAACAGCCCACATTGATGCTTTGTAATTGCTCAACTCTCTCCATAGAGGAGCTTCTCACGTTTTTGTGCAATTTCAAACATAACTTGGTCTATTCGCATCTTTACCTTACGAAACCTGGTACGAAGGCTCAACTAGCAAGTTAGAATTTTAAGAGCATTAAATAGAGTACAACGGTCCACAATGATGCTTTGGAATTGCCCAACTCTCTCCATGGAGGAGCTTTTCACGTTTTGGAGCAATTTGAGACATAACTTGGTCTATTCGCGTCTTTACGTTACGAAACGTGGCACGAAGGCTCAACTAGCAAGTTATACTTTTAAGAGCACTAAATATAGTACAACGGCCCACATTGATGCTTGGAATTGCTCAACTCTCTCCATAGAGGAGCTTTTCACGTTTTTGTGCAATTTCAAACATAACTTGGTTTATTCGCATCTTTACCTTACGAAACGTGGCACGATGGCCCAACTAGCAAGTTAGACTATTAAGAGCACTAAATAGAGTGCAACGGTCCACAATGATGCATTGGAATTGCTCAACTCTCTCCATAGAGAAGTTTTTCACGTTTTGCAACAATTTGAGACATAACTTGGTCTATTCGCGTCTTTACCTTACGAAACGTGGCACGAAGGCTCAACTATCAAGTTAGACTTTTAAGAGCACTCAATAGAGTACAACGGTCCACATTGATGCTTTGGAATTGATCAACTCTCTCCATAGATGAGCTTTTCACGTTTTGGAGCAATTTGAGACATAACTTGGTCTATTCGCGTCTTTACCTTACGAAACGTGGCTCGAAGGCTCAACTAGCAAGTTAGACTTTTAAGAGCACTCAATAGAGTACAACGGTCCACATTGATGCTTTGGAATTGATCAACTCTCTCCGTAGAGGAGCTTTTCACGTTTTGGAGCAATTTGAGACATAACTTGGTCTATTCTCGTCTTTACCTTACGAAACATGGCACGAAGGCTCAACTAGCAAGTTAGACTTTTAAGAGCACTCAATAGAGTACAACGGGACTCATTGATGCTTTGGAATTGCTCAACTCTCTCCATAGAGGAGCTTGTCACGTTTTTGTGCAATTTGAGACATAACTTCGTCTATTCGCATTTTTACCTTACGAAATGTGGCACGAAGGCTCAAGTAGCAAGTTAGACTTTTAAGAGCACTAAATAGACTACGACGGCCCACATTGATGCTTTGTAATTGCTCAACTCTCTCCATAGAGGAGCTTTTCACGTTTTTGTGCAATTTCAAACATAACTTGGTCTATTCGCATCTTTACCTTACGAAACCTGGTACGAAGGCTCAACTAGCAAGTTAGAATTTTAAGAGCACTAAATAGAGTACAACGGTCCACAATGATGCTTTGGAATTGCCCAACTCTCTCCATAGAGGAGCTTTTCACGTTTTGCAGCAATTTGAGACATAACTTGGTCTATTCGCGTCTTTACGTTACGAAACGTGGCACGAAGGCTCAACTAGCAAGTTATACTTTTAAGAGCACTAAATATAGTACAACGGCCCACATTGATGCTTGGAATTGCTCAACTCTCTCCGTAGAGGAGCTTTTCACGTTTTTGTGCAATTTCAAACATAACTTGGTCTATTCGCATCTTTACCTTATGAAACGTGGCACGAAGGCCCAACTAGAAAGTTAGACTATTAAGAGCACTAAATAGAGTGCAACGGTCCACAATGATGCATTGGAATTGCTCAACTCTCTCCATAGAGAAGCTTTTCACTTTGTGCAGCAATTTGAGACATAACTTGGTCTATTCGCGTCTTTACCTTACGAAACGTGGCACGAAGGCTCAACTAGCAAGTTAGAATTTTAAGAGCACTCAATAGAGTACAACGGTCCACATTGATGCTTTGGAATTGATCAACTCTCTCCATAGAGGAGCTTTTCACGTTTTGGAGCAATTTGAGACATAACTTGGTCTATTCTCGTCTTTACCTTACGAAACATGGCACGAAGGCTCAACTAGCAAGTTAGACTTTTAAGAGCACTCAATAGAGTACAACGGTCCTCATTGATGCTTTGGAATTGCTCAACTCTCTCCATAGACGAGCTTGTCACGTTTTTGTGCAATTTGAGACATAACTTCGTCTATTCGCATCTTTACCTTACGAAACGTGGCACGAAGGCTCAAGTAGCAAGTTAGACTTTTAAGAGCACTAAATAGACTACAATGGCCCACATTGATGCTATGTAATTGCTCAACTCTCTCCATAGAGGAGCTTTTCATGTTTTTGTGCAATTTCAAACATAACTTGGTCTATTCGCATCTTTACCTTACGAAACCTGGTACGAAGGCTCAACTAGCAAGTTAGAATTTTAAGAGCACTAAATAGAGTACAACGGTCCACAATGATGCTTTGGAATTGCCCAACTCTCTACATTGAGGAGCTTTTCACGTTTTGGAGCAATTTGTGACATAACTTGGTCTATTCACGTCTTTACGTTACGAAACGTGGCACGAAGGCTCAACTAGCAAGTTATACTTTTAAGAGCAATAAATATTGTACAACGGCCCACATTGATGCTTGGAATTCCTCAACTCTCTCCATGGAGGAGCTTTTCACGTTTTTGTGGAATTTTAAACATAACTTGGTTTATTCGCATCTTTACCTTACGAAACGTGGCACGAAGGCCCAACTAGCAAGTCAGACTATTAAGAGCACTAAATAGAGTGCAACGGTCCACAATGATGCATTGGAATTGCTCAACTCTCTCCATAGAGAAGCTTTTCACGTTTTCAGCAATTTGAGACATAACTTGGTCTATTCGTCTCTTTACCTTACGAAACGTGGCATGAAGGCTCAACTAGCAAGTTAGACTTTTAAGAGCACTCAATAGAGTACAACGGTCCACATTGATGCTTTGGAATTGATCAACTCTCTCCATAGAGGAGCTTTTCACGTTTTGGAGCAATTTGAGACATAACTTGGTCTATTCGCGTCTTTACCTTACGAAACGTGGCACGAAGGCTCAACTAGCAAGTTAGACTTTTAAGAGCACTCAATAGAGTACAACGGTCCTCATTGATGCTTTGGAATTGCTCAACTCTCTCCATAGAGGAGCTTGTCACGTTTTTGTGCAATTTGAGACATAACTTCGTCTATTCGCATCTTTACCTTACGAAACGTGGCACGAAGGCTCAAGTAGCAAGTTAGACTTTTAAGAGCACTAAATAGACTACAACGGCCCACATTGATGCTTTGTAATTGCTCAACTCTCTCCATAGAGGAGCTTTTCACGTTTTTGTGCAATTTCAAACATAACTTCGTCTATTCGCATCTTTACCTTACGAAACCTGGTACGAAGGCTCAACTAGCAAGTTGGAATTTTAAGAGCACTAAATAGAGTACAACGGTCCACAATGATGCTTTGGAATTGCCCAACTCTCTCCATAGAAGGGCTTTTCACGTTTTGGAGCAATTTGAGACATAACTTGGTCTATTCGCGTCTTTACGTTACGAAACGTGGCACGAAGGCTCAACTAGCAAGTTATACTTTTAAGAGCACTAAATATAGTACAATGGCCCACATTGATGCTTGGAATTGCTCAACTCCTCCATAGAGGAGCTTTTCACATTTTTGTGCAATTTCAAACATAACTTGGTCTATTCGCATCTTTACCTTACGAAACGTGGCACGAAGGCCCAACTAGCAAGTTAGACTATTAAGAGCACTAAATAGAGTGCAACGGTCCACAATGATGCATTGGAATTGCTCAACTCTTTCCAGAGAGAAGCTTTGCACGTTTTGCAGCAATTTGAGACATAACTTGGTCTATTCGCGTGTTTACCTTACGAAACATGGCACAAAGGCTCAACTAGCAAGTTAGACTTTTAAGAGCACTCAATAGAGTACAACGGTCCACATTGATGCTTTGGAATTGATCAAATCTCTCCATAGAGGAGCTTTTCACGTTTTGGAGCAATTTGATACATAACTTGGTCTATTCGCGTCTTTACCCTACGAAACGTGGCACGAAGGCTCAACTAGCAAGTTAGACATTTAAGAGCACTCAATAGAGTACAACGGTCCTCATTGATGCTTTGGAATTGCTCAACTCTCTCCATAGAGGCGCTTGTCACGTTTTTGTGCAATTTGAGACATAACTTCGTCTATTCGCATCTTTACCTTACGAAATGTAGCACGAAGGCTCAAGTAGCAAGTTAGACTTTTAAGAGCACTAAATAGACTACCACGGCCCACATTGATGCTTTGTAATTGCTCAACTCTCTCCATGGAGGAGCTTTTCACGTTTTTGTGCAATTTCAAACATAACTTGGTCTATTCGCGTCTTTACCTTACGAAACGTGGCACGAAGGCTCAACTAGCAAGTTAGAATTTTAAGAGCACTCAATAGAGTACAACGGTCCACATTGATGCTTTGGAATTGCCCAACTCTCTACATAGAGGAGCTTTTCACGTTTTGGAGCAATTTGAGACATAACTTGGTCTGTTCGCGTCTTTACGTTACGAAACGTGGCACGAAGGCTCAACTAGCAAGTTATACTTTTAAGAGCACTAAATATGGTACAATGGCTCACATTGATGCTTGGAATTGCTCAACTCTCTCCATAGAGGAGCTTTTCACGTTTTTGTGCAATTTCAAACATAACTTGGTCTATTCGCATCTTTACCTTACGAAACGTGGCATGAAGGCCCAACTAGCAAGTTAGACTATTAAGAGCACTAAATAGAGTGCAACGGTCCACAATGATGCATTGGAATTGCTCAACTCTCTCCAGAGAGAAGCTTTTCACGTTTTGCAGCAATTTGAGACATAACTTGGTGTATTCGCATCTTTACCTTACGAAACGTGGCACGAAGGCTCAACTACCAAGTTAGACTTTTAAGAGCACTCAATAGAGTACAACGGTTCACATTGATGCTTTGGAATTGATCAACTCTCTCCATAGAGGAGCTTTTCACGTTTTGGAGCAATTTGAGACATAACTTGGTATATTCGCGTCTTTACCTTACGAAACGTGGCACGAAGGCTCAACTAGCAAGTTAGACATTTAAGAGCACTCAATAGAGTACAAAGGTCCTCATTGATGCTTTGGAATTGCTCAACTCTCTCCATAGAGGAGCTTGTCACGTTTTTGTGCAATTTGAGACATAACTTCGTCTATTCGCATCTTTACCTTACGAAACGTGGCACGAAGGCTCAAGTAGCAAGTTAGACTTTTAAGAGCACTAAATAGACTACAACGGCCCACATTGATGCTTTGTAATTGCTCAACTCTCTCCATAGAGGAGCTTTTCACGTTTTTGTGCAATTTCAAACATAACTTGGTCTATTCGCATCTTTACCTTACGAAACCTGGTACGAAGGCTCAACTAGCAAGTTAGAATTTTAAGAGCACTAAATAGAGTACAACGGTCCACAATGATGCTTTGGAATTGCCCAACTCTCTCCATAGAGGAGCTTTTCACATTTTTGTGGAATTTCAAACATAACTTGGTCTATTCGCATCTTTACCTTACGAAACGTGGCACGAAGGCCCAACTAGCAAGTTCGACTATTAAGAGCACTAAATAGAGTGCAACGGTCCATAATGATGCATTGGAATTGCTCAACTCTCTCCAGAGAGAAGCTTTGCACGTTTTGCAGCAATTTGAGACATAACTTGGTCTATTCGCGTGTTTACCTTACGAAACATGGCACGAAGGCTCAACTAGAAAGTTAGAGTTTTAAGAGCACTCAATAGAGTACAACGGTCCACATTGTTGCTTTGGAATTGATCAACTCTCTCCATAGAGGAGCTCTTCACGTTTTGGAGCAATTTGAGACATAACTTGGTCTATTCGCGTCTTTACCTTACGAAACGTGGCACGAAGGCTCAACTAGCAAGTTAGACATTTAAGAGCACTCAATAGAGTACAACGGTTCTCATTGATGCTTTGGAATTGCTCAACTCTCTCCATAGAGGAGCTTGTCACGTTTTTGTGCAATTTGAGACATAACTTCGTCTATTCGCATCTTTACCTTACGAAATGTGGCACGAAGGCTCAAGTAGCAAGTTAGACTTTTAAGAGCACTAAATAGACTACAACGGCCCACATTGATGCTTTGTAATTCCTCAACTCTCTCCATAGAGGAGCTTTTCACGTTTTTGTGCAATTTCAAACATAACTTGGTCTATTCGCGTCTTTACCTTACGAAACGTGGCACGAAGGCTCAACTAGCAAGTTAGACTTTTAAGAGCACTCAATAGAGTACAACGGTCCACATTGATGCTTTGGAATTGCCCAACTCTCTATATAGAGGAGCTTTTCACGTTTTGGAGCAATTTGAGACATAACTTGGTCTGTTCGCGTCTTTACGTTATAAAACGTGGCACGAAGGCTCAACTAGCAAGTTATACTTTTAAGAGCAACAAATATAGTACAATGGCCCACATTGATGCTTGGAATTGCTCAACTCTCTCCATAGAGGAGCTTTTCACGTTTTTGTGCAATTTCAAACATAACTTGGTCTATTCACATCTTTACCTTACGAAACGTGGCACGAAGGCCCAACTAGCAAGTTAGACTATTAAGAGCACTAAATAGAGTGCAACGTTCCACAATGATGCATTGGAATTGCTCAACTCTCTCCAGAGAGAAGCTTTTCACGTTTTGCAGCAATTTGAGACATAACTTGGTCTATTCGCATCTTTACCTTACGAAACGTGGCACGAAGGCTCAACTAGCAAGTTAGACTTTTAAGAGCACTCAATAGAGTACAACGGTTCACATTGATGCTTTCGAATTGATCAACTCTCTCCATAGAAGAGCTTTTCACATTTTGGAGCAATTTGAGACATAACTTGGTATATTCGCGTCTTTACCTTACGAAACGTGGCACGAAGGCTCAACTAGCAAGTTAGACATTTAAGAGCACTCAATAGAGTACAAAGTTCCTCATTGATGCTTTGGAATTGCTCAACTCTCTCCATAGAGGAGCTTGTCACGTTTTTGTGCAATTTGAGACATAACTTCGTCTATTCGCATCTTTACCTTACGAAACGTGGCACGAAGGCTCAAGTAGCAAGTTAGACTTTTAAGAGCACTAAATAGACTACAACGGCCCACATTGATGCTTTGTAATTGCTCAACTCTCTCCATAGAGGAGCTTTTCACGTTGTTGTGCAATTTCAAACATAACTTGGTCTATTCGCATCTTTACCTTACGAAACCTGGTACGAAGGCTCAACTAGCAAGTTAGAATTTTAAGAGCACTAAATAGAGTACAACGGTCCACAATGATGCTTTGGAATTGCCCAACTCTCTCCATAGAGGAGCTTTTCACGTTTTGGAGCAATTTGAGACATAACTTGGTCTATTCGCGTCTTTACGTTACGAAACGTGGCACGAAGGCTCAACTGGCAAGTTATACTTTTAAGAGCACTAAATATAGTACAACAGCCCACATTGATGCTTGGAATTGCTCAACTCTCTCCATGGAGGAGCTTTTCACGTTTTTGTGCAATTTCAAACCTAACTTGGTCTATTCGCATCTTTACCTTACGAAACGTGGCTCGAAGGCCCAACTAGCAAGTTAGACTATTAAGAGCACTAAATAGAGTGCAACGGTCCACAATGATGCATTGGAATTGCTGAACTCTCTCCATAGAGAAGCTTTTCACGTTTTGCAGCAATTTGAGACATAACTTGGTCTATTCGCGTCTTTACCTTACGAAACGTGGCACGAAGGCTCAAGTAGCAAGTTAGACTTTTAAGAGCACTCAATAGAGTACAACGGTCCACATTGATGCTTTGGAATTGTTCAACTCTCTCCATAGAGGAGCTTTTCATGTTTTGGAGCAATTTGAGACATAACTTGGTCTATTCGCGTCTTTACCTTACGAAACGTGACACGAAGGCTCAACTAGTAAGTTAGACATTTAAGAGCACTCAATAGAGTACAACGGTCCTCATTGATGCTTTGGAATTGCTCAACTCTCTCCATAGAGGAGCTTGTCACGTTTTTGTGCAATTTCAGACATAACTTCGTCTATTCGCATCTTTACCTTACGAAACGTGGCACGAAGGCTCAAGTAGCAAGTTAGACTTTTAAGAGCACTAAATAGACTACAACGGTCCACAATGATGCTTTGAAATTGCCCAACTCTCTCCATAGAGGAGCTTTTCACGTTTTGGAGCAATTTGAGACATAACTTGGTCTATTCGCGTCTTTACGTTACGAAACGTGGCACGAAGGCTCAACTAGCAAGTTATACTTTTAAGAGCACTAAATATAGTACAACAACCCACATTGATGCTTGGAATTGCTCAACTCTCTCCATAGAGGAGCTTTTCACGTTTTTGTGCAATTTCAAACATAACTTGGTCTATTCGCATCTTTACCTTACAAAACGTGGCACGAAGGCCCAACTTGCAAGTTAGACTATTAAGAGCACTAAATAGAGTGCAATGGTCCACAATGATGCATTGGAATTGCTCAACTCTCTCCATATAGAAGCTTTTCATGTTTTGCAGCAATTTGAGACATAACTTGGTCTATTCGCGTCTTTACCTTATGAAACGTGGCACGAAGGCTCAACTAGCAAGTTAGAATTTTAAGAGCACTCAATAGAGTACAACGGTCCACATTGATGCTTCGAAATTGATCAACTCTTTCCATAGAGGAGCTTTTCACGTTTTAGAGCAATTTGAGACATAACTTGGTCTATTCGCGTCTTTACCTTACGCAATGTGGCACGAAGGCTCAACTAGCAAGTTAGACTTTTAAGAGCACTCAATAGAGTACACCGGTCCTCATTGATGCTTTGGAATTGCTCAACTCTCTCCATAGAGGAGCTTGTCACGTTTTTGTGCAATTTGAGACATAACTTCGTCTATTCGCATTTTTACTTACGAAACGTGGCACGAAGGCTCAAGTAGTAAGTTAGACTTTTAAGAGCACTAAATAGACTACAACGGCCCACATTGATGCTTTGTAATTGCTCAACTCTCTCCATAGAGGAGCTTTTCACGTTTTTGTGCAATTTCAAACATAACTTGGTCTATTCGCATCTTTACCTTACGAAACCTGGTACGAAGGCTCAACTAGCAAGTTAGACTTTTAAGAGCACTAAATAGAGTACAACGGTCCACAATGATGCTTAGGAATTGCTCAACTCTCTCCATAGAGGAGCTTTTCACGTTTTGGAGCAATTTGAGACATAACTTGGTCTATTCGCGTCTTTACCTTACGAAATGTGGCACGAAGGCTCAACTAGCAAGTTATACTTTTAGGCACTACATATAGTACAACGGCCCACATTGACGCTTGGAATTGCTCAACTCTCTCCATAGAGGAGCATTTCACGTTTTTGTGCAATTTCAAACATAACTTGGTTTATTCGCACCTTTACCTTACGAAACGAGGCACGAAGGCTCAACTAGCAAGTTAGACTTTCAGGAGCACTAAATAGAGTACAACGGTCCACATTGATGCTTTGGAATTGCTCGACTCTCTCCATAGAGGAGCTTGTCACGTTTTTGTGCAATTTGAGACATAACTTGGTATATTCGCATCTTTACCTTACGAAACGTGGCACGAAGGCTCAACTAGCAAGTTAAACTTTTAAGAGCACTAAATATAGTACAACGGCCCACATTGAGGCTTGGAATTGCTCAACTCTCTCCATAGAGGAGCTTTTCACGTTTTTGTGCAATTTCAAACATAACTTGGTCTATTCGCATCTTTACCTTACGAAACGTGGCACGAAGGCTCAACTAGCAAGTTAGACCTTCAATAGCACTAAATAGAGTACAACGGTCCACATTGACGCTTTGGAATTGCTCAACTCTCTCCATAGAGGAGCTTGTCAAGTTTTTGTGCGATTTGAGACATAACTTGGTCTATTCGCGTTTTTACCTTACGAAACGTGGCTCGAAGGCTCAACTAGCAAGTTATACTTTTAAGAGCACTAAATATAGTACAACGGCCCACATTGATGCTTTGGAATTGCTCAACTCTCTCCATAGAGGAGCTTTTCACGTTTTTGTGCAATTTCAAACATAACTTGGTCTATTCGCATCTTTACCTTACGAAACGTGGCACGAAGGCTCAACTAGCAAGTTAGACTATAAAGAGCACTAAATAGAGTGCAACGGTCCACAATGATGCATTGGAATTGCTCAACTCTCTCCATAGAGAAGCTTTTCACGTTTTGCAGCAATTTGAGACAAAACTTGGTCTATTCGCGTCTTTACCTTACGAAACGTGGCACGAAGGCTCAACTAGCAAGTTAGACTTTTACGAGCACTCAATAGAGTACAACGGTCCACATTGATGCTTTGCAATTGATCAACTCTCTCCATAGAGGAGCTTTTCACGTTTTGGAGCAATTTGAGACATAACTTCGTCTATTCGCGTCTTTACCTTACGAGACGTGGCACGAAGGCTCAACTAGCAAGTTAGACTTTTAAGAGCACTCAATAGAGTGCAACGGTCCTCATTGATGCTTTGGAATTGCTCAACTCTCTCCATAGAGGAGCTTGTCACGTTTTTGTGCAATTTGAGACATAACTTCGTCTATTCGCATCTTTACCTTACGAAACGTGGCACGAAGTCTCAAGTAGCAAGTTAGACTTGTAAGAGCACTAAATAGACTACAACGGCCCACATTGATGCTTTGTAATTGCTCAACTCTCTCCATAGAGGAGCTTTTCACGTTTTTGTGCAATTTCAAACATAACTTGGTCTATTCGCATCTTTACTTTACGAAACCTGGTACGATGGCTCAACTAGCAAGTTAGAATTTTAAGAGCACTAAATAGAGTACAACGGTCCACAATGATGCTTTGGAATTGCTTAACCCTCTCCACAGAGGAGCTTTTCACGTTTTGGAGCAATTTGAGACATAACTTGGTCTATTCGCGTCTTTACCTTACGAAACGTGGCATGAAGGCTCAACTAGCAAGTTATACTTTTAAGAGCACTAAATATAGTACAACGGCCCACATTGATGCTTGGAATTGCTCAACTCTCTCCATAGAGGAGCTTTTCACGTTTTTGTGCAATTTCAAACATAACTTGGTCTATTCGCATCTTTACCTTACGAAACATGGCACGAAGGCTCAACTAGCAAGTTAGACTTTTAAGAGCACTCAATAGAGTACAACGGTCCACATTGATGCTTTGGAATTGATCAACTCTCTCCGTAGAGGAGCTTTTCACGTTTTGGAGCAATTTGAGACATAACTTGGTCTATTCGCGTCTTTACCTTACGAAACGTGGCACGAAGGCTCAACTAGCAAGTTAGACTTTTAAGAGCAATAAATAGACTACAACGGCCCACATTGATGCTTTGTAATTGCTCAACTCTCTCCATGGAGGAGCTTTTCACGTTTTGGAGCAATTTGAGACATAACTTGGTTTATTCGCACCTTTACCTTACGAAACGAGGCACGAAGGCTCAACTAGCAAGTTAGACTTTCAAGAGCACTAAATAGAGTACAACGGTCCACATTGATGCTTTGGAATTGCTCGACTCTCTCCATAGAGGAGCTTGTCACGTTTTTGTGCAATTTGAGACATAACTTGGTATATTCGCATCTTTACCTTACGAAACGTGGCACGAAGGCTCAACTAGCAAGTTAAACTTTTAAGAGCACTAAATATAGTACAACGGCCCACATTGAGGCTTGGAATTGCTCAACTCTCTCCATAGAGGAGCTTTTCACGTTTTTGTGCAATTTCAAACATAACTTGGTCTATTCGCATCTTTACCTTACGAAACGTGGCACGAAGGCTCAACTAGCAAGTTAGACCTTCAATAGCACTAAATAGAGTACAACGGTCCACATTGACGCTTTGGAATTGCTCAACTCTCTCCATAGAGGAGCTTGTCAAGTTTTTGTGCGATTTGAGACATAACTTGGTCTATTCGCGTTTTTACCTTACGAAACGTGGCTCGAAGGCTCAACTAGCAAGTTATACTTTTAAGAGCACTAAATATAGTACAACGGCCCACATTGATGCTTTGGAATTGCTCAACTCTCTCCATAGAGGAGCTTTTCACGTTTTTGTGCAATTTCAAACATAACTTGGTCTATTCGCATCTTTACCTTACGAAACGTGGCACGAAGGCTCAACTAGCAAGTTAGACTATAAAGAGCACTAAATAGAGTGCAACGGTCCACAATGATGCATTGGAATTGCTCAACTCTCTCCATAGAGAAGCTTTTCACGTTTTGCAGCAATTTGAGACAAAACTTGGTCTATTCGCGTCTTTACCTTACGAAACGTGGCACGAAGGCTCAACTAGCAAGTTAGACTTTTACGAGCACTCAATAGAGTACAACGGTCCACATTGATGCTTTGCAATTGATCAACTCTCTCCATAGAGGAGCTTTTCACGTTTTGGAGCAATTTGAGACATAACTTCGTCTATTCGCGTCTTTACCTTACGAGACGTGGCACGAAGGCTCAACTAGCAAGTTAGACTTTTAAGAGCACTCAATAGAGTGCAACGGTCCTCATTGATGCTTTGGAATTGCTCAACTCTCTCCATAGAGGAGCTTGTCACGTTTTTGTGCAATTTGAGACATAACTTCGTCTATTCGCATCTTTACCTTACGAAACGTGGCACGAAGTCTCAAGTAGCAAGTTAGACTTGTAAGAGCACTAAATAGACTACAACGGCCCACATTGATGCTTTGTAATTGCTCAACTCTCTCCATAGAGGAGCTTTTCACGTTTTTGGGCAATTTCAAACATAACTTGGTCTATTCGCATCTTTACTTTACGAAACCTGGTACGATGGCTCAACTAGCAAGTTAGAATTTTAAGAGCACTAAATAGAGTACAACGGTCCACAATGATGCTTTGGAATTGCTTAACCCTCTCCACAGAGGAGCTTTTCACGTTTTGGAGCAATTTGAGACATAACTTGGTCTATTCGCGTCTTTACCTTACGAAACGTGGCATGAAGGCTCAACTAGCAAGTTATACTTTTAAGAGCACTAAATATAGTACAACGGCCCACATTGATGCTTGGAATTGCTCAACTCTCTCCATAGAGGAGCTTTTCACGTTTTTGTGCAATTTCAAACATAACTTGGTCTATTCGCATCTTTACCTTACGAAACATGGCACGAAGGCTCAACTAGCAAGTTAGACTTTTAAGAGCACTCAATAGAGTACAACGGTCCACATTGATGCTTTGGAATTGATCAACTCTCTCCGTAGAGGAGCTTTTCACGTTTTGGAGCAATTTGAGACATAACTTGGTCTATTCGCGTCTTTACCTTACGAAACGTGGCACGAAGGCTCAACTAGCAAGTTAGACTTTTAAGAGCAATAAATAGACTACAACGGCCCACATTGATGCTTTGTAATTGCTCAACTCTCTCCATGGAGGAGCTTTTCACGTTTTGGAGCAATTTGAGACATAACTTGGTCTATTCGCGTCTTTACCTTACGAAACATGGCACGAAGGCTCAACTAGCAAGTTATACTTTTAAGAGCACTAAATATAGTACAACGGCCCACATTGATGCTTGGAATTGCTCAACTCTCTCGATGGAGGAGCTTTTCACGTTTTTGTGCAATTTCAAACATAACTTGGTCTATTCGCATCTTTACCTTACGAAACATGGCACGAAGGCTCAAGTAGTAAGTTAGACTTTTAAGAGCACTAAATAGACTACAACGGCCCACATTGATGCTTTGTAATTGCTCAACTCTCTCCATTGAGGAGCTTTTCACGTTTTGGAGCAATTTGAGACATAACTTGGTCTATTCGCGTCTTTACCTTACGAAACGTGGCACGAAGGCTCAACTAGCAAGTTAGACTTTTAAGAGCACTCAATAGAGTACAACGGTCCTCAATGATGCTTTGGAATTGCTCAACTCTCTCCATAGAGGAGCATGTCACGTTTTTGTGCAATTTGAGACATAACTTGGTCTATTCGCGTCTTTACCTTACGAAATGTGGCACAAAGGCTCAACTAGCAAGTTATACTTTTAGGCACTACATACAGTACAACGGCCCACATTGATGCTTGGAATTGCTCAACTCTCTCCATAGAGGAGCTTTTCACGTTTTGTAGCAATTTGAGACATAACTTGGTCTATTCGCGTCTTTACCTTACGAAACGTGGCACGAAGGCTCAACTAGCAAGTTAAACTTTTAAGAGCACTCAATAGAGTACAACGGTCCTCAATGATGCTTTGGAATTGCTCAACTCTCTCCATAGAGGAGCTTGTCACGTTTTTGTGCAATTTGAGACATAACTTAGTCTATTCGCGTCTTTACCTTACGAAACGTGGCACGAACGCTCAACTAGCAAGTTAGAATTTTAAGAGCACTAAATAGAGTACAACGGTCCACAATGATGCTTTGGAATTGCTCAACTCTCTCCATAGAGGAGCTTCTCACGTTTTGGAGCAATTTGAGACATAACTTGGTCTATTCGCGTCTTTACCTTACGAAATGTGGCACGAAGGCTCAACTAGCAAGTTATACTTTTAGGCACTACATATAGTACAACGGCCTACATTGATGCTTGGAATTGCTCAACTCTCTCCATAGGGGAGCTTTTCACGTTTTTGTGTAATTTCAAACATAACTTGGTTTATTCGCATCTTTACCTTACGAAACGTGGCACGAAGGCTCAACTAGAAAGTTAGACTTTTAAGAGCACTAAATAGAGTACAACAGTCCACATTGACGCTTTGGAATTGCTTAACTCTCTCCATAGACGAGCTTTTCACGTTTTTGTGCAATTTCAAACATAACTTGGTCTATTCGCATCTTTACCTTACGAAACGTGGCACGAAGGCTCAACTAGCAAGTTAGACTTTTAAGAGCACTAAAGAGAGTGCAACTGACCACAACGATGCATTGGAATTGCTCAACTCTCTCCATAGAGAAGCTTTTCACGTTTTGGAGCAATTTGAGACATAACTTGGTCTATTCGCGTCTTTACCTTACGAAACATAGCACGAAGGCTCAACTAGCATGTTAGACTTTTATGAGCACTCAATAGAGTAAACCGGTCCACATTGATGCTTTGGAATTGCTCAACTCTCTCCACAGAGGAGCTTTTCACGTTTTTGTGAAATTTCAAACATAACTTGGTCTATTCGCATCTTTGCCTTACGAAACGTGGCACAAAGGCTCAACTAGAAAGTTAGACTATTAAGAGCACTAAATAGAGTGCAACGGTCCACAATGATGCATTGCAATTGCTCAACTCTCTCCATAGAGAAGCTTTTCACGTTTTGGAGCAATTTGAGACATCACTTGGTCTATTCGCGTCTTTACCTTACGAAACGTGGCACGAAGGCTCAACTAGCAAGTTAGACTTTTAAGAGCACTCAATAGAGTACAACGGTCCTCATTGATGCTTTGGAATTGCTCAACTCTCTCCATAGAGGAGCTTTTCACGTTTTGGAGCAATTTGAACATAACTTGGTCTATTCGCGTCTTTACCTTACGAAACGTGGCTCGAATGCTCAACTAGCAAGTTATACTTTTAAGAGCACTAAATATAGTACCACGGCCCACATTGATGCTTTGGAATTGCTCAACTCTCTCCATAGAGGAGCTTCTCACGTTTTTGTGCAATTTCAAACATAACTTGGTCTATTCGCGTCTTTACCTTACGAAACGTGGCATGAATGCTCAACTAGCAAGTTAGACTATTAAGAGCACTAAATAGAGTGCAACGGTCCACAATGATGCATTGGAATTGCTCAACTCTCTCCATAGAGAAGCTTTTCACGTTTTGCAGCAATTTGAGACATAATTTGGTCTATTCGCGTCTTTACCTTACGAAACGTGGCACGAAGGCTCAACTAGCAAGTTAGACTATTAAGAGCACTCAATAGAGTACAACGGTCCACATTGATGCTTTGCAATTGATCAACTCTCTCCATAGAGGAGCTTTTCACGTTTTGGAGCAATTTGAGACATAACTTGGTCTATTCGCGTCTTTACCTTACGAAACGTGGCACGAAGGCTCAACTAGCAAGTTAGACTTTTAAGAGCACTCAATAGAGTACAACGGTCCTCAATGATGCTTTGGAATTGCTCAACTCTCTCCATAGAGGAGCTTGTCACGTTTTTGTGCAATTTGAGACATAACTTAGTCTATTCGCGTCTTTACCTTACGAAACGTGGCACGAACGCTCAACTAGCAAGTTAGAATTTTAAGAGCACTAAATAGAGTACAACGGTCCACAATGATGCTTTGGAATTGCTCAACTCTCTCCATAGAGGAGCTTTTCACGTTTTGGAGCAATTTGAGACATAACTTGGTCTATTCGCGTCTTTACCTTACGAAATGTGGCACGAAGTCTCAACTAGCAAGTTATACTTTTAGGCACTACATATAGTACAACGGCCCACATTGACGGTTGGAATTGCTCAACTCTCTCCATAGAGGAGCTTTTCACGTTTTTGTGTAATTTCAAACATAACTTGGTTTATTCGCATCTTTACCTTACGAAACGAGGCACGAAGGCTCAACTAGCAAGTTAGACTTTCAAGAGCACTAAATAGAGTACAACGGTCCACATTGATGCTTTGGAATTGCTCGACTCTCTCCATTGATGAGCTTGTCACGTTTTTGTGCAATTTGAGACATAACTTGGTATATTCGCGTCTTTACCTTACGAAACGTGGCTTGAAGGCTCAACTAGCAAGTTATACTTTTAAGAGCACTAAATATAGTACAACGGCCCACATTGATGCTTTGGAATTGCTCAACTCTCTCCATAGAGGAGCTTTTCACGTTTTTGTGCAATTTCAAACATAACATGGTCTATTCGCATCTTTACCTTACGAAACGTGGCACGAAGGCTCAACTAGAAAGTTAGACTTTTAAGAGCACTAAATAGAGTACAACAGTCCACATTGACGCTTTGGAATTGCTTAACTCTCTCCATAGACGAGCTTTTCACGTTTTTGTGCAATTTCAAACATAACTTGGTCTATTCGCATCTTTACCTTACGAAACGTGGCACGAAGGCTCAACTAGCAAGTTAGACTTTTGAGAGCACTAAAGAGAGTGCAACTGACCACAACGATGCATTGGAATTGCTCAACTCTCTCCATAGAGATGCTTTTCACGTTTTGGAGCAATTTGAGACATAACTTGGTCTATTCGCGTCTTTACCTTACGAAACGTGGCACGAAGGCTCAACTAGCATGTTAGACTTTTATGAGCACTCAATAGAGTAAACCGGTCCACATTGATCCTTTGGAATTGCTCAACTCTCTCCACAGAGGAGCTTTTCACGTTTTTGTGAAATTTCAAACATAACTTGGTCTATTCGCATCTTTGCCTTACGAAACGTGGCACAAAGGCTCAACTAGAAAGTTAGACTATTAAGAGCACTAAATAGAGTGCAACGGTCCACAATGATGCATTGCAATTGCTCAACTCTCTCTATAGAGAAGCTTTTCACGTTTTGGAGCAATTTGAGACATAACTTGGTCTATTCGCGTCTTTACCTTACGAAACGTGGCACGAAGGCTCAACTAGCAAGTTAGACTTTTAAGAGCACTCAATAGAGTACAACGGTCCTCATTGATGCTTTGGAATTGCTCAACTCTCTCCATAGAGGAGCTTTTCACGTTTTGGAGCAATTTGAACATAACTTGGTCTATTCGCGTCTTTACCTTACGAAACGTGGCTCGAATGCTCAACTAGCAAGTTATACTTTTAAGAGCACTAAATATAGTACCACGGCCCACATTGATGCTTTGGAATTGCTCAACTCTCTCCATAGAGGAGCTTCTCACGTTTTTGTGCAATTTCAAACATAACTTGGTCTATTCGCGTCTTTACCTTACGAAACGTGGCACGAATGCTCAACTAGCAAGTTAGACTATTAAGAGCACTAAATAGAGTGCAACGGTCCACAATGATGCATTGGAATTGCTCAACTCTCTCCATAGAGAAGCTTTTCACGTTTTGCAGCAATTTGAGACATAACTTGGTCTATTCGCGTCTTTACCTTACGAAACGTGGCACGAAGGCTCAACTAGAAAGTTAGACTTTTAAGAGCACTCAATAGAGTACAACGGTCCACATTGATGCTTTGCAATTGATCAACTCTCTCCATAGAGGAGCTTTTCACGTTTTGGAGCAATTTGAGACATAACTTGGTCTATTCGCGTCTTTACCTTACGAGACGTGGCACGAAGGCTCAACTAGCAAGTTAGACTTTTAAGAGCACTCAATAGAGTGCAACGGTCCTCATTGATGCTTTGGAATTGCTCAACTCTCTCCATAGAGGAGCTTGACACGTTTTTGTGCAATTTGAGACATAACTTCGTCTATTCGCATCTTTACCTTACGAAACGTGGCACGAAGTCTCAAGTAGCAAGTTAGACTTGGAAGAGCACTAAATAGACTACAACGGCCCACATTGATGCTTTGTAATTGCTCAACTCTCTCCATAGAGGAGCTTTTCACGTTTTTGTGCAATTTCAAACATAACTTGGTCTATTCACATCTTTACCTTACGAAACCTGGTACGATGGCTCAACTAGCAAGTTAGAATTTTAAGAGCACTAAATAGAGTACAACGGTCCACAATGATGCTTTGGAATTGCTCAACTCTCTCCACAGAGGAGCTTTTCACGTTTTGGAGCAATTTGAGACATAACTTGGTCTATTCGCGTCTTTACCTTACTGAACGTGACATGAAGGCTCAACTAGCAAGTTAGACTTTTAAGAGCACTAAATATAGTACAACGGCCCACATTGATGCTTGGAATTGCTCAACTCTCTGCATAGAGGAGCTTGTCACGTTTTTGTGCAATTTGAGACATAACTTGGTCTATTCGCATCTTTACCTTACGAAACGAGGCTCGAAGGCTCAACTAGGAGGTTATACTTTTAAGAGCACTAAATATAGTACAACGGCCCACATTGATGCTTTGGAATTGCTCAACTCTCCATAGAGGAGCTTTTCACGTTTTTGTGCAATTTCAAACATAACTTGGTCTATTCGCATCTTTACCTCACGAAACGTGGCACGAAGGCTCAACTAGCAAGTTAGACTATTAAGAGCACTAAATAGAGTGCAACGGTCCACAATGATGCATTGGAATTGCTCAACTCTCTCCATAGAGAAGCTTTTCACGTTTTGCAGCAATTTGAGACATAACTTGTTCTATTCGCGTCTTTACCTTACGAAACGTGGCACGAAGGCTCAACTAGCAAGTTAGACTTTTAAGAGCACTCAATAGAGTACAACGGTCGACATTGATGCTTTGGAATTGATCAACTCTCTGCATAGAGGAGCTTTTCACGTTTTGGAGCAATTTGAGACATAACTTGGTCTATATGCGTCCTTACCTTACGAAACGTGGCACGAAGGCTCAACTAGCAAGTTAGACTTTTAAGAGCACTCAATAGAGTACAACGGTCCTCATTGATGCTTTGGAATTGCTCAACTCTCTCCATAGAGGAGCTTGTTCGTTTTTGTGTAATTTGAGACATAACTTCGTCTATTCGCATCTTTACCTTACGAAACGTGGCACGAAGGCTCAAGTAGCAAGTTAGACTTTTAAGAGCACTAAATAGACTACAACGGCCCACATTGATGCTTTGTAATTGCTCAACTCTCTCCATAGAGGAGCTTTTCACGTTTTTGGGCAATTTCAAACATAACTTGGTCTATTCGCATCTTTACCTTACGAAACGTGGCACGAAGGCTCAAGTAGCAAGTTAGACTTTTAAGAGCACTAAATAGACTACAACGGTCCACAATGATGCTTTGGAATTGCTCAACTCTCTCCGTAGAGGAGTTTTTCTTGTTTTGGAGCAATTTGAGACATAACTTGGTCTATTCGCGTCTTTACCTTACGAAACGTGGCACGAAGGCTCAACTAGCAAGTTATACTTTTAAGAGCACTAAATATAGTACAACGGCCCACATTGATGCTTGGAATTGGTCAACTCTCTCCATAGAGGAGCTTTTCACGTTTTTGTGCAATTTCAAACATAACTTGGTCTATTCGCATCTTTACCTTACGAAACGTGGCACGAAGGCTCAACTAGCAAGTTAGACTTTCAAGAGCACTAAATAGAGTACAAGGGCCCACATTGACGCTTTGGAATTGCTCGGCTCTCTCCATAGAGGAGCTTGTCACGTTTTTGTGCAACGGTCCACAATGATGCATTGGAATTGCTCAACTCTCTCCATAGAGAAGCTTTTCACGTTTTGCAGCAATTTGAGACATAACTTGGTCTATTCGCGTCTTTACCTTACGAAACGTGGCTCGAAGGCTCAACTAGCGAGTTATACTTTTAAGAGCACTAAATATAGTACAACGGCCCACACTGATGCTTTGGAATTGCTCAACTCTCTCCATAGAGGAGCTATTCACGTTTTTGTGCAATTTCAAACATAACTTGGTCTATTCGCATCTTTACCTTACGAAACGTGGCACGAAGGCTCAACTAGCAAGTTAGACTATTAAGAGCACTAAATAGAGTGCAACGGTCCACAATGATGCATTGGAATTGCTCAACTCTCTCCATAGAGAAGCTTTTCACGTTTTGCAGCAATTTGAGACATAACTTGGTCTATTCGCATCTTTACCTTACGAAACGTGGCACGAAGGCTCAACTAGCAAGTTAGACTATTAAGAGCACTAAATAGAGTACAACGGTCCACAATGATGCTTTGGAATTGGTCAACTCTCTCCACAGAGGAGCTTTTCACGTTTTGGAGCAATTTGAGACATAACTTGGTCTATTCGCGTCTTTACCTTACGGAACGTGACATGAAGGCTCAACTAGCAAGTTATACTTTTAAGAGCACTAAATATAGTACAACGGCCCACATTGATGCTTGGAATTGCTCAACTCTCTGCATAGAGGAGCTTGTCACGTTTTTGTGCAATTTGAGACATAACTTGGTCTATTCGCATCTTTACCTTACGAAACGAGGCTCGAAGGCTCAACTAGGAGGTTATACTTTTAAGAGCACTAAATATAGTACAACGGCCCACATTGATGCTTTGGAATTGCTCAACTCTCCATAGAGGAGCTTTTCACGTTTTTTGTGCAATTTCAAACATAACTTGGTCTATTCGCATCTTTACCTCACGAAACGTGGCACGAAGGCTCAACTAGCAAGTTAGACTATTAAGAGCACTAAATAGAGTGCAACGGTCCACAATGATGCATTGGAATTGCTCAACTCTCTCCATAGAGAAGCTTTTCACGTTTTGCAGCAATTTGAGACATAACTTGTTCTATTCGCGTCTTTACCTTACGAAACGTGGCACGAAGGCTCAACTAGAAAGTTAGACTTTTAAGAGCACTCAATAGAGTACAACGGTCCACATTGATGCTTTGGAATTGATCAACTCTCTGCATAGAGGAGCTTTTCACGTTTTGGAGCAATTTGAGACATAACTTGGTCTATATGCGTCTTTACCTTACGAAACGTGGCACGAAGGCTCAACTAGCAAGTTAGACTTTTAAGAGCACTCAATAGAGTACAACGGTCCTCATTGATGCTTTGGAATTGCTCAACTCTCTCCATAGAGGAGCTTGTTCGTTTTTGTGTAATTTGAGACATAACTTCGTCTATTCGCATCTTTACCTTACGAAACGTGGCACGAAGGCTCAAGTAGCAAGTTAGACTTTTAAGAGCACTAAATAGACTACAACGGCCCACATTGATGCTTTGTAATTGCTCAACTCTCTCCATAGAGGAGCTTTTCACGTTTTTGGGCAATTTCAAACATAACTTGGTCTATTCGCATCTTTATCTTACGAAACGTGGCACGAAGGCTCAAGTAGCAAGTTAGACTTTTAAGAGCACTAAATAGACTACAACGGTCCACAATGATGCTTTGGAATTGCTCAACTCTCTCCGTAGAGGAGTTTTTCTTGTTTTGGAGCAATTTGAGACATAACTTGGTCTATTCGCGTCTTTACCTTACGAAACGTGGCACGAAGGCTCAACTAGCAAGTTATACTTTTAAGAGCACTAAATATAGTACAACGGCCCACATTGATGCTTGGAATTGGTCAACTCTCTCCATAGAGGAGCTTTTCACGTTTTTGTGCAATTTCAAACATAACTTGGTCTATTCGCATCTTTACCTTACGAAACGTGGCACGAAGGCTCAACTAGCAAGTTAGACTTTCAAGAGCACTAAATAGAGTACAAGGGCCCACATTGACGCTTTGGAATTGCTCGGCTCTCTCCATAGAGGAGCTTGTCACGTTTTTGTGCAACGGTCCACAATGATGCATTGGAATTGCTCAACTCTCTCCATAGAGAAGCTTTTCACGTTTTGCAGCAATTTGAGACATAACTTGGTCTATTCGCGTCTTTACCTTACGAAACGTGGCTCGAAGGCTCAACTAGCGAGTTATACTTTTAAGAGCACTAAATATAGTACAACGGCCCACACTGATGCTTTGGAATTGCTCAACTCTCTCCATAGAGGAGCTATTCACGTTTTTGTGCAATTTCAAACATAACTTGGTCTATTCGCATCTTTACCTTACGAAACGTGGCACGAAGGCTCAACTAGCAAGTTAGACTATTAAGAGCACTAAATAGAGTGCAACGGTCCACAATGATGCATTGGAATTGCTCAACTCTCTCCATAGAGAAGCTTTTCACGTTTTGCAGCAATTTGAGACATAACTTGGTCTATTCGCATCTTTACCTTACGAAACGTGGCACGAAGGCTCAACTAGCAAGTTAGACTATTAAGAGCACTAAATAGAGTGCAACGGTCCACAATGATGCTTTGCAATTGATCAACTCTCTCCATAGAGGAGCTTTTCACGTTTTGGAGCAATTTGAGACATAACTTGGTCTATTCGCGTCTTTACCTTACGAGACGTGGCACGAAGGCCCAACTAGCAAGTTAGACTTTTAACAGCACTCAATAGAGTGCAACGGTCCTCATTGATGCTTTGGAATTGCTCAACTCTCTCCATAGAGGAGCTTGTCACGTTTTTGTGCAATTTGAGACATAAATTCGTCTATTCGCATCTTTACCTTACGAAACGTGGCACGAAGTCTCAAGTAGCAAGTTAGACTTGTAAGAGCACTAAATAGACTACAACGGCCCACATTCATGCTTTGTAATTGCTCAACTCTCTCCATAGAGGAGCTTTTCACGTTTTTGTGCAATTTCAAACATAACTTGGTCTATTCGCATCTTTACCTTACGAAACCTGGTACGATGGCTCAACTAGCAAGTTAGAATTTTAAGAGCACTAAATAGAGTACAACAGTCCACAATGATGCTTTGGAATTGCTCAACTCTCTCCATAGAGGAGCTTTTCACGTTTTGGAGCAATTTGGGACATAACTTGGTCTATTCGCGTCTTTACCTTACGAAACGTGGCACGAAGGCTCAACTAGCAAGTTAGACTTTTAAGAGCACTAAATAGAGTACAACGGTCCACATCGATGCGTTGGAATTGCTCAACTCTCTCCATAGAGGAGCTTTTCACGTTTTTGTACAATTTCAAAGATAACTTGGTCTATTCGCATCTTTAACTTACGAAACGTTGCAGGAAGGCTAAACTAGCAAGTTAAACTTCTAAGAACACTAAATAGAGCACAACGGTACACATTGATGCGTTGGAATTGCTCAGCTCTCTCCATAGAGGAGCTCGTCACGTTTTTGTGCAATTTGAGACATTACTTTGCCTATTCGCGTCTTTACCTTACGAGACGTGGCACGAAGGCTCAACTAGCAAGTTATACTTTTAAGAGCACTAAATATAGTACAACGACCCACATTGATGCTTTGGAATTGCTCAACTCTCTCCATAGAGGAGCTTTTCATGTTTTTGTGCAATTTCGAACATAACTTGGTCTATTCGCATCTTTACCTTACGAAACGTGGCACGAAGGTTCAAATAGCAAGTTAGACTTTTAAGAGCACTAAATAGAGTACAACGGTCCACATTGATGCTTGGAATTGCTCAACTCTCTCCATAGAGGAGCTTTTCACGTTTTTGTGCAATTTCAAACATAACTTGGTCTATTCGCATCTTTACCTTACGAAACGTGGCACGAAGGCTCAACTAGCAAGTTAGACTTTCAAGAGCACTAAATAGAGTACAAGGGCCCACATTGATGCTTTGGAATTGCTCGGCTCTCTCCATAGAGGAGCTTGTCACGTTTTTGTGCAATTTGAGACATAACTTGGTCTATTCGCGTCTTTACCTTACGAAACGTGGCTCGAAGGCTCAACTAGCGAGTTATACTTTTAAGAGCACTAAGTATAGTACAACGGCCCACATTGATGCTTTGGAATTGCTCAACTCTCTCCATAGAGGAGCTATTCACGTTTTTGTGCAATTTCAAACATAACTTGGTCTATTCGCATCTTTACCTTACGAAACGTGGCACGAAGGCTCAACTAGCAAGTTAGACTATTAAGAGCACTAAATAGAGTGCAACGATCCACAATGATGCATTGGAATTGCTCAACTCTCTCCATAGAGAAGCTTTTCACGTTTTGCAGCAATTTAAGACATAACTTGGTCTATTCGCGTCTTTACCTTACGAAACGTGGCACGAAGGCTCAACTAGCAAGCTAGACTTTTAAGAGCACTCAATAGAGTACAACGGTCCACATTGATGCTTTGCAATTGATCAACTCTCTCCATAGAGGAGCTTTTCATGTTTTGGAGCAATTTGAGACATAACTTGGTCTATTCGCGTCTTTACCTTACGAGACGTGGCACGAAGGCTCAACTAGCAAGTTAGACTTTTAAGAGCACTCAATAGAGTGCAACGGTCCTCATTGATGCTTTGGAATTGCTCAACTCTCTCCATAGAGGAGCTTGTCACGTTTTCGTGCAATTTGAGACATAAATTCGTCTATTCGCATCTTTACCTTACGAAACGTGGCACGAAGTCTCAAGTAGCAAGTTAGGCTTGTAAGAGCACTAAATAGACTACAACGGCCCACATTCATGCTTTGTAATTGCTCAAATCTCTCCATAGAGGAGCTTTTCACGTTTTTGTGCAATTTCAAACAGAACTTGGTCTATTCGCATCTTTACCTTACGAAACCTGGTACGATGGCTCAACTAGCAAGTTAGAATTTTTAGAGCACTAAATAGAGTACAACAGTCCACAATGATGCTTTGGAATTGCTCAACTCTCTCCATAGAGGAGCTTTTCACGTTTTGGAGCAATTTGGGACATAACTTGGTCTATTCGCGTCTTTACCTTACGAAACGTGGCACGAAGGCTCAACTAGCAAGTTAGACTTTTAAGAGCACTAAATAGAGTACAACGGTCCACATCGATGCGTTGGAATTGCTCAACTCTCTCCATAGAGGAGCTTTTCACATTTTTCTACAATTTCAAAGATAACTTGGTCTATTCGCATCTTTAACTTACGAAACGTTGCAGGAAGGCTAAACTAGCAAGTTAGACTTCTAAGAACACTAAATAGAGTACAACGGTACACATTGATGCGTTGGAATTGCTCAGCTCTCTCCATAGAGGAGCTCGTCATGTTTTTGTGCAATTTGAGACATAACTTTGCCTATTCGCGTCTTTACCTTACGAGACGTGGCACGAAGGCTCAACTAGCAAGTTATACTTTTAAGAGCACTAAATATAGTACAACGACCCACATTGATGCTTTGGAATTGCTCAACTCTCTCCATAGAGGAGCTTTTCATGTTTTTGTGCAATTTCGAACATAACTTGGTCTATTCGCATCTTTACCTTACGAAACGTGGCACGAAGGTTCAACTGGCAAGTTAGACTTTTAAGAGCACCAAATAGAGTACAACGGTCCACATTGATGCTTTGGAATTGCTCAACTCTCTCCATACAGGAGCTTCTCACGTTTTTGTGCAATTTCAAACATAACTTGGTCTATTCGCGTCTTTACCTTACGAAACGTGGCTCGAAGGCTCAACTAGCAAGTTAGACTTTTAAGAGCACTCAATAGAGTACAACGGTCCACATTGATGCTTTGGAAATGCTCAACTCTCTCCATAGAGGAGCTTCTCACATTTTTGTGCAATTTCAAACATAACTTGGTCTATTCGCATCTTTACCTTATGAAACGTGGCATGAAGGTTCAACTAGCAAGTTAGACTATTAAGAGCACTAAATAGAGTGCAACGGTCCACAATGATGCATTGGAATTGCTCAACTCTCTCCGTAGAGAAGCTTTTCACGTTTTGGAGCAATTTGAGACATAACTTGGTCTATTCGCGTCTTTACCTTGCGAAACGTGGCACGAGGGCTCAACTAACAAGTTAGACTTTTAAGAACACTCAATAGAGCACAACGATCCACATTGATGCTTTGGAATTGCTCAAGTCTTTCCATAGAGGAGCCTTTCACGTTTTTGCGCAATTTGAGACATAACATGGTCTATTCGCGTCTTTACCTTACGAAACGTGGCACGAAGGCTCAAGTAGCAAGTTAGACTTTTAAGAGCACTAAATAGACTACAACGGCCCACATTGATGCTTTGTAATTGCTCAACTCTCTCCATAGAGGAGCTTTTCACGTTTTTGGGCAATTTCAAACATAACTTGGTCTATTCGCATCTTTACCTTACGAAACGTGGCACGAAGGCTGAAGTAGCAAGTTAGACTTTTAAGAGCACTAAATAGACTACAACGACCCACATTGATGCTTTGTAATTGCTCAACTCTCTCCATAGAGGAGCTTTTCACGTTTTTGGGCAATTTCAAACATAACTTGGTCTATTCGCATCTTTACCTTACGAAACCTGGTACGAAGGCTCAACTAGCAAGTTAGAATTTTAAGAGCACTAAATCGAGTACAATGGTCCACAATGATGCTTTGGAATTGCTCAACTCTCTCCATAGAGGAGTTTTTCTTGTTTTGGAGCAATTTGAGACATAACTTGGTCTATTCGCGTCTTTACCTTACGAAACGTGGCACGAAGGCTCAACTAGCAAGTTATACTTTTAAGAGCACTAAATATAGTACAACGGCCCACATTGATGCTTGGAATTGCTCAACTCTCTCCATAGAAGAGCTTTTCACGTTTTTGTGCAATTTCAAACATAACTTGGTCTATTCGCATCTTTACCTTACGAAACGTGGCACGAAGGCTCAACTAGCAAGTTAGACTTTCAAGAGCACTAAATAGAGTACAACGGCCCACATTGACGCTTTGGAATTGCTCGGCTCTCTCCATAGAGGAGCTTGTCACGTTTTTGTGCAATTTGAGACATAACTTAGTCTATTCGCGTCTTTACCTTACGAAACGTGGCTCGAAGGCTCAACTAGCGAGTTATACTTTTAAGAGCACTAAATATAGTACAGCGGCCCACATTGATGCTTTGGAATTGCTCAACTCTCTCCATAGAGGAGCTTTTCACGTTTTTGTGCAATTTCAAACATAACTTGGTCTATTCGCATCTTTACCTTACGAAACGTGGCACGAAGGCTCAACTAGCAAGTTAGACTATTAAGAGCACTAAATAGAGTGCAACGGTCCACAATGATGCATTGGAATTGCCAACTCTCTCCATAGAGAAGCTTTTCACGTTTTGCAGCAAATTGAGACATAACTTGGTCTATTCGCGTCTTTACCTTACGAAACGTGGCACGAAGGCTCAACTAGCAAGCTAGACTTTTAAGAGCACTCAATAGAGTACAACGGTCCACATTGATGCTTTGAAATTGCTCAACTCTCTTCGTAGAGGAGCTTTTCACGTTTTGGAGCAATTTGGGACATAACTTGGTCTATTCGCGTCTTTACCTTACGAAACGTGGCACGAAGGCTCAACTAACAAGTTAGACTTTTAAGAGCACTCAATAGAGCACAACGATCCACATTGATGCTTTGGAATTGCTCAAGTCTTTCCATAGAGGAGCTTTTCACGTTTTTGTGCAATTTGAGACATAACATGGTCTATTCGCGTCTTTACCTTACGAAACGTGGCATGAAGGCTCAACTCAAAAGTAAGACTTTTAAGAGCACTAAATAGAGTGCAACGGTCCACAATGATGCATTGGAATTGCTCAACTCTCCATAGAGAAGCTTTTCACGTTTTGGAGCAATTTGAGACATAACTTGGTCTATCTACGTCTTTACCTTACGAAACATGGCACGAAGGCTCAACTAGCAACTTAGACTTTTAAGAGCACTAAATAGAGTACAACGGTCCTCATTGATGCTTTGGAATTGCTCAACTCTCTCCATAGAGGAGCTTGTCACGTTTTTGTGCAATTTGAGACATAAATTCGTCTATTCGCATCTTTACCTTACGAAACGTGGCACGAAGTCTCAAGTAGCAAGTTAGACTTGTAAGAGCACTAAATTGACTACAACGGCCCACATTGATGCTTTGTAATTGCTCAACTCTCTCCATAGAGGAGCTTTTTACGTTTTTGTGCAATTTCAAACATAACTTGGTCTATTCGCATCTTTACCTTACGAAACCTGGTACGATGGCTCAACCAGCAAGTTAGAATTTTAAGAGCACTAAATAGAGTACAATGGTCCACAATGATGCTTTGGAATTGCTCAACTCTCTCCATAGAGGAGCTTTTCACGTTTTGGAGCAATTTGGGACATAACTTGGTCTATTCGCGTCTTTACCTTACGAAACGTGGCACGAAGACTCAACTAGCAAGTTAGACTTTTAAGAGCACTAAATAGAGTACAACGGTCCACATCGATGCGTTGGAATTGCTCAACTCTCTCCATAGAGGAGCTTTTCACGTTTTTGTACAATTTCAAACATAACTTGGTCTATTCGCATCTTTAACTTACGAAACGTTGCAGGAAGGTTAAACTAGCAAGTTAGACTTCTAAGAACACTAAATAGAGTACAACGGTACACATTGATGCGTTGGAATTGCTCAGCTCTCTCCATAGAGGAGCTCGTCACGTTTTTGTGCAATTTGAGACATAACTTTGCTTATTCGCGTCTTTACCTCACGAGACGTGGCACGAAGGCTCAACTAGCAAGTTATACTTTTAAGAGCACTAAATATAGTACAACGGCCCACATTGATGCTTTGGAATTGCTCAACTCTCTCCATAGAGGAGCATTTCACGTTTTTGTGAAATTTCGAACATAACTTGGTCTATTCGCATCTTTACCTTACGAAACGTGGCACGAAGGTTCAACTAGCAAGTTAGACTTTTAAGAGCACTAAATAGAGTACAACGGTCCACATTGATGCTTTGGAATTGCTCAACTCTCTCCATAGAGGAGCTTCTCACGTTTTTGTGCAATTTCAAACATAACTTAGTCTATTCGCATCTTTACCTTACGAAACATGGCACGAAGGCTCAACTAGCAAGTTAGACTTTCAAGAGCACTAAATAGAGTACAATGGTCCACATTGATGCTTTGGAATTGCTCAACTCTCTCCATAGAGGAGCCTGTCACGTTTTTGTGCAATTTGAGACATAACTTGGTCTATTCGCGTCTTTACCTTACGAAACGTGGCTCGAAGGCTCAACTAGCAAGTTAGACTTTTAAGAGCACTCAATAGAGTACAACGGTCCACATTGATGCTTTGTAATTGCTCAACTCTCTCCATAGAGGAGCTTCTCACGTTTTTGTGCAATTTCAAACATAACTTGGTCTATTCGCATCTTTACCTTATGAAACGTGGCATGAAGGTTCAACTAGCAAGTTAGACTATTAATAGCACTAAATAGAGTGCAACGGGCCACAATGATGCATTGGAATTGCTCAACTCTCTCCATAGAGAAGCTTTTCACGTTTTGGAGCAATTTGAGACATAACTTAGTCTATTCGCGTCTTTACCGTGCGAAACGTGGCACGAAGGCTCAACTAACAAGTTAGACTTTTAAGAGCACTCAATAGAGCACAACCATCCACATTGATGCTTTGGAATTGCTCAAGTCTTTCCATAGAGGAGCTTTTCACGTTTTTGTGCAATTTGAGACATAACATGGTCTATTCGCGTCTTTACCTTACGAAACATGGCACGAAGGCTCAACTACCAAGTTAGACTTTTAAGAGCACTAAATAGAGTACAACGGTCCTCATTGATGCTTTGGAATTGCTCAACTCTCTCCATAGAGGAGCTTGTCACGTTTTTGTGCAATTTGAGACATAAATTCGTCTATTCGCATCTTTACCTTACGAAACGTGGCACGAATTCTCAAGTAGCAAGTTAGACTTGTAAGAGCACTAAATTGACTACAACGGCCCACATTGATGCTTTGTAATTGCTGAACTCTCTCCATAGAGGAGCTTTTCACGTTTTTGTGCAATTTCAAACATAACTTGGTCTATTCGCATCTTTACCTTACGAAACCTGGTACGATGGCTCAACTAGCAAGTTAGAATTTTAAGAGCACTAAATAGAGTACAATGGTCCACAATGATGCTTTGGAATTGCTCAACTCTCTCCATAGAGGAGCTTTTCACGTTTTGGAGCAATTTGGGACATAACTTGGTCTATTCGCGTCTTTACCTTACGAAACGTGGCACGAAGGCTCAACTAGCAAGTTAGACTTTTAAGAGCACTAAATAGAGTACAACGGTCCACATCGATGCGTTGGAATTGCTCAACTCTCTCCATAGAGGAGCTTTTCACGTTTTTGTACAATTTCAAACATAACTTGGTCTATTCGCATCTTTAACTTACGAAACGTTGCAGGAAGGCTAAACTAGCAAGTTAGACTTCTAAGAACACTAAATAGAGTACAACGGTACACATTGATGCGTTGGAATTGCTCAGCTCTCTCCATAGAGGAGCTCGTCACGTTTTTGTGCAATTTGAGACATAACTTTGCCTATTCGCGTCTTTACCTCACGAGACGTGGCACGAAGGCTCAACTAGCAAGTTATACTTTTAAGAGCACTAAATATAGTACAACGGCCCACATTGATGCTTTGGAATTGCTCAACTCTCTCCATGGAGGAGCTTTTCACGTTTTTGTGCAATTTCGAACATAACTTGGTCTATTCGCATCTTTACCTTACGAAACGTGGCACGAAGGTTCAACTAGCAAGTTAGACTTTTAAGAGCACTAAATAGAGTACAACGGTCCACATTGATGCTTTGGAATTGCTCAACTCTCTCCATACAGGAGCTTCTCACGTTTTTGTGCAATTTCAAACATAACTTGGTCTATTCGCATCTTTACCTTACGAAACGTGGCACGAAGGCTCAACTAGCAGGTTAGACTTTCAAGAGCACTAAATAGGGTACAACGGTCCACATTGATGCTTTGGAATTGCTCAACTCTCTCCATAGAGGAGCCTGTCACGTTTTTGTGCAATTTGAGACATAACTTGGTCTATTCGCGTCTTTACGTTACGAAACGTGGCTCGAAGGCTCAACTAGCAAGTTAGACTTTTAAGAGCACTCAATAGAGTACAACGGTCCACATTGATGCTTTGGAATTGCTCAACTATCTCCATAGAGGAGCTTCTCACGTTTTTGTGTAATTTCAAACATAACTTGGTCTATTCGCATCTTTACCTTATGAAACGTGGCATGAAGGTTCAACTAGCAAGTTAGACTATTAAGAGCACTAAATAGAGTGCAACGGTCCACAATGATGCATTGGAATTGCTCAACTCTCTCCATAGAGAAGCTTTTCACGTTTTGGAGCAATTTGAGACATAACTTGGTCTATTCGCGTCTTTACCTTGCGAAACGTGGCACGAAGGCTCAACTAACAAGTTAGACTTTTAAGAGCACTCAATAGAGCACAACGATCCACATTGATGCTTTGGAATTGCTCAAGTCTTTCCATAGAGGAGCTTTTCACGTTTTTGTGCAATTTGAGACATAACATGGTCTATTCGCGTCTTTACCTTACGAAACGTGGCATGAAGGCTCAACTCAAAAGTAAGACTTTTAAGAGCACTAAATAGAGTGCAACGGTCCACAATGATGCATTGGAATTGCTCAACTCTCCATAGAGAAGCTTTTCACGTTTTGGAGTAATTTGAGACATAACTTGGTCTATCTACGTCTTTACCTTACGAGACGTGGCACGAAGGCCCAACTAGCAAGTTAGACTTTTAAGAGCACTAAATAGAGTACAACGGTCCTCATTAATGCTTTGGAATTGCTCAACTCTCTCCATAGAGGAGCTTGTCACGTTTTTGTGCAATTTGAGACATAAATTCGTCTATTCGCATCTTTACCTTACGAAACGTGGCACGAAGTCTCAAGTAGCAAGTTAGACTTGTAAGAGCACTAAATTGACTACAACGGCCCACATTGATGCTTTGTAATTGCTCAACTCTCTCCATAGAGGAGCTTTTCACGTTTTTGTGCAATTTCAAACATAACTTGGTCTATTCGCATCTTTACCTTACGAAACCTGGTACGATGGCTCAACTAGCAAGTTAGAATTTTAAGAGCACTAAATAGAGTACAATGGTCCACAATGATGCTTTGGAATTGCTCAACTCTCTCCATAGAGGAGCTTTTCACGTTTTGGAGCAATTTGGGACATAACTTGGTCTATTCGCGTCTTTACCTTACGAAACGTGGCACGAAGGCTCAACTAGCAAGTTAGACTTTTAAGAGCACTAAATAGAGTACAACGGTCCACATCGATGCGTTGGAATTGCTCAACTCTCTCCATAGAGGAGCTTTTCACGTTTTTGTACAATTTCAAACATAACTTGGTCTATTCGCATCTTTAACTTACGAAACGTTGCAGGAAGGCTAAACTAGCAAGTTAGACTTCTAAGAACACTAAATAGAGTACAACGGTACACATTGATGCGTTGGAATTGCTCAGCTCTCTCCAAAGAGGAGCTCGTCACGTATTTGTGTAATTTGAGACATAACTTTGCCTATTCGCGTCTTTACCTCACGAGACGTGGCACGAAGGCTCAACTAGCAAGTTATACTTTTAGGAGCACTAAATATAGTACAACGGCCCACATTAATGCTTTGGAATTGCTCAACTCTCTCCATAGAGGAGCTTTTCACGTTTTTGTGCAATTTCAAACATAACTTGGTCTATTCGCATCTTTACCTTACGAAACGTGGCACGAAGGTTCAACTAGCAAGTTAGACTTTTAAGAGCACTAAATAGAGTACAACGGTCCACATTGATGCTTTGTAATTGCTCAACTCTCTCCATAGAGGAGCTTTTCACGTTTTTGTGCAATTTCAAACATAACTTGGTCTATTCGCATCTTTACCTTACGAAACGTGGCACGAAGGCTCAACTAGCAAGTTAGACTTTTAAGAGCACTCAATAGAGTACAACGGTCCACATTGATGCTTTGGAATTGATCAACTCTCTCTATAGAGGAGCATTTCACGTTTTGGAGCAATTTGAGACAAAACTTGGTCTATTCGCGTCTTTACCTTACGAAACGTGGCACGAAGGCTCAACTAGCAAGTTAGACTTTTAAGAGCACTCAATAGAGTACAACGGTCCTCATTGATGCTTTGGAATTGCTCAACTCTCTCCATAGAGGAGCTTGTCACGTTTTTGTGCAATTTGAGACATAACTTCGTCTATTCGCATCTTTACCTTACGAAACGTGGCACGAAGGTTCAAGTAGTAAGTTAAACATTTAAGAGCACTAAATAGACTACAACGGCCCACATTGATGCTTTGTAATTGCTCAACTCTCTCCATAGAGGAGCTTTTCACGTTTTTGTGCAATTTCAAACATAACTTGGTCTATTCGCATCTTTACCTTACGAAACCTGGTACGAAGACTCAACTAGCAAGTTAGAATTTTAGGAGCACTAAATAGAGTACAACGGTCCACAATGATGCTTTGGAAATACTCAACTCTCTCCATAGAGGAGCTTTTCACGTTTTGGAGCAATTTGAGACATAACTTGGTCTATTCGTGTCTTTACCTTACGAAACGTGGCACGAAGGCTCAACTAGCAAGTTAGACTTTTAAGAGCACTCAATAGAGTACAACGGTCCTCAATGATGCTTTGGAATTGCTCAACTCTCTCCATGGAGGAGCTTGTCACGTTTTTGTGCAATTTGAGACATAACTTCGTCTATTCGCATCTTTACCTTACGAAACGTGGCACGAAGGCTCAAGTAGTAAGTTAGACTTTTAAGAGCACTAAATAGACTACAACGGCCCACATTGATGCTTTGTAATTTCTCAACTCTCTCCATAGAGGAGCTTTTCACGTTTTTGTGCAATTTCAAACATAACTTGGTCTATTCGCATCTTTACCTTACGAAACCTGGTACGAAGTCTCAACTAGCAAGTTAGAATTTTAAGAGCACTAAATAGAGTACAACGGTCCACAATGATGCTTTGGAATTGCTCAACTCTCTCCATAGAGGAGCTTGTCACGTTTTTGTGCAATTTGAGACATAAATTCGTCTATTCGCATCTTTACCTTACGAAACGTGGCACGAAGTCTCAAGTAGCAAGTTAGACTTGTAAGAGCACTAAATTGACTACAACGGCCCACATTGATGCTTTGTAATTGCTCAACTCTCTCCATAGAGGAGCTTTTCACGTTTTTGTGCAATTTCAAACATAACTTGGTCTATTCGCATCTTTACCTTACGAAACCTGGTACGATGGCTCAACTAGCAAGTTAGAATTTTAAGAGCACTAAATAGAGTACAATGGTCCACAATGATGCTTTGGAATTGCTCAACTCTCTCCATAGAGGAGCTTTTCACGTTTTGGAGCAATTTGGGACATAACTTGGTCTATTCGCGTCTTTACCTTACGAAACGTGGCACGAAGGCTCAACTAGCAAGTTAGACTTTTAAGAGCACTAAATAGAGTACAACGGTCCACATCGATGCGTTGGAATTGCTCAACTCTCTCCATAGAGGAGCTTTTCACGTTTTTGTACAATTTCAAACATAACTTGGTCTATTCGCATCTTTAACTTACGAAACGTTGCAGGAAGGCTAAACTAGCAAGTTAGACTTCTAAGAACACTAAATAGAGTACAACGGTACACATTGATGCGTTGGAATTGCTCAGCTCTCTCCAAAGAGGAGCTCGTCACGTATTTGTGTAATTTGAGACATAACTTTGCCTATTCGCGTCTTTACCTCACGAGACGTGGCACGAAGGCTCAACTAGCAAGTTAGACTTTTAAGAGCACTAAATAGAGTACAACGGTCCTCATTAATGCTTTGGAATTGCTCAACTCTCTCCATAGAGGAGCTTGTCACGTTTTTGTGCAATTTGAGACATAAATTCGTCTATTCGCATCTTTACCTTACGAAACGTGGCACGAAGTCTCAAGTAGCAAGTTAGACTTGTAAGAGCACTAAATTGACTACAACGGCCCACATTGATGCTTTGTAATTGCTCAACTCTCTCCATAGAGGAGCTTTTCACGTTTTTGTGCAATTTCAAACATAACTTGGTCTATTCGCATCTTTACCTTACGAAACCTGGTACGATGGCTCAACTAGCAAGTTAGAATTTTAAGAGCACTAAATAGAGTACAATGGTCCACAATGATGCTTTGGAATTGCTCAACTCTCTCCATAGAGGAGCTTTTCACGTTTTGGAGCAATTTGGGACATAACTTGGTCTATTCGCGTCTTTACCTTACGAAACGTGGCACGAAGGCTCAACTAGCAAGTTAGACTTTTAAGAGCACTAAATAGAGTACAACGGTCCACATCGATGCGTTGGAATTGCTCAACTCTCTCCATAGAGGAGCTTTTCACGTTTTTGTACAATTTCAAACATAACTTGGTCTATTCGCATCTTTAACTTACGAAACGTTGCAGGAAGGCTAAACTAGCAAGTTAGACTTCTAAGAACACTAAATAGAGTACAACGGTACACATTGATGCGTTGGAATTGCTCAGCTCTCTCCAAAGAGGAGCTCGTCACGTATTTGTGTAATTTGAGACATAACTTTGCCTATTCGCGTCTTTACCTCACGAGACGTGGCACGAAGGCTCAACTAGCAAGTTATACTTTTAGGAGCACTAAATATAGTACAACGGCCCACATTAATGCTTTGGAATTGCTCAACTCTCTCCATAGAGGAGCTTTTCACGTTTTTGTGCAATTTCAAACATAACTTGGTCTATTCGCATCTTTACCTTACGAAACGTGGCACGAAGGTTCAACTAGCAAGTTAGACTTTTAAGAGCACTAAATAGAGTACAACGGTCCACATTGATGCTTTGGAATTGCTCAACTCTCTCCATAGAGGAGCTTTTCACGTTTTTGTGCAATTTCAAACATAACTTGGTCTATTCGCATCTTTACCTTACGAAACGTGGCACGAAGGCTCAACTAGCAAGTTAGACTTTTAAGAGCACTCAATAGAGTACAACGGTCCACATTGATGCTTTGGAATTGCTCAACTCTCTCCATAGAGGAGCTTTTCACGTTTTGGAGCAATTTGGGACATAACTTGGTCTATTCGCGTCTTTACCTTACGAAACGTGGCACGAAGGCTCAACTAGCAAGTTAGACTTTTAAGAGCACTAAATAGAGTACAACGGTCCACATCGATGCGTTGGAATTGCTCAACTCTCTCCATAGAGGAGCTTTTCACGTTTTTGTACAATTTCAAACATAACTTGGTCTATTCGCATCTTTAACTTACGAAACGTTGCAGGAAGGCTAAACTAGCAAGTTAGACTTCTAAGAACACTAAATAGAGTACAACGGTACACATTGATGCGTTGGAATTGCTCAGCTCTCTCCAAAGAGGAGCTCGTCACGTATTTGTGTAATTTGAGACATAACTTTGCCTATTCGCGTCTTTACCTCACGAGACGTGGCACGAAGGCTCAACTAGCAAGTTAGACTTTTAAGAGCACTAAATAGAGTACAACGGTCCTCATTAATGCTTTGGAATTGCTCAACTCTCTCCATAGAGGAGCTTGTCACGTTTTTGTGCAATTTGAGACATAAATTCGTCTATTCGCATCTTTACCTTACGAAACGTGGCACGAAGTCTCAAGTAGCAAGTTAGACTTGTAAGAGCACTAAATTGACTACAACGGCCCACATTGATGCTTTGTAATTGCTCAACTCTCTCCATAGAGGAGCTTTTCACGTTTTTGTGCAATTTCAAACATAACTTGGTCTATTCGCATCTTTACCTTACGAAACCTGGTACGATGGCTCAACTAGCAAGTTAGAATTTTAAGAGCACTAAATAGAGTACAATGGTCCACAATGATGCTTTGGAATTGCTCAACTCTCTCCATAGAGGAGCTTTTCACGTTTTGGAGCAATTTGGGACATAACTTGGTCTATTCGCGTCTTTACCTTACGAAACGTGGCACGAAGGCTCAACTAGCAAGTTAGACTTTTAAGAGCACTAAATAGAGTACAACGGTCCACATCGATGCGTTGGAATTGCTCAACTCTCTCCATAGAGGAGCTTTTCACGTTTTTGTACAATTTCAAACATAACTTGGTCTATTCGCATCTTTAACTTACGAAACGTTGCAGGAAGGCTAAACTAGCAAGTTAGACTTCTAAGAACACTAAATAGAGTACAACGGTACACATTGATGCGTTGGAATTGCTCAGCTCTCTCCAAAGAGGAGCTCGTCACGTATTTGTGTAATTTGAGACATAACTTTGCCTATTCGCGTCTTTACCTCACGAGACGTGGCACGAAGGCTCAACTAGCAAGTTATACTTTTAGGAGCACTAAATATAGTACAACGGCCCACATTAATGCTTTGGAATTGCTCAACTCTCTCCATAGAGGAGCTTTTCACGTTTTTGTGCAATTTCAAACATAACTTGGTCTATTCGCATCTTTACCTTACGAAACGTGGCACGAAGGTTCAACTAGCAAGTTAGACTTTTAAGAGCACTAAATAGAGTACAACGGTCCACATTGATGCTTTGGAATTGCTCAACTCTCTCCATAGAGGAGCTTTTCACGTTTTTGTGCAATTTCAAACATAACTTGGTCTATTCGCATCTTTACCTTACGAAACGTGGCACGAAGGCTCAACTAGCAAGTTAGACTTTTAAGAGCACTCAATAGAGTACAACGGTCCACATTGATGCTTTGGAATTGATCAACTCTCTCTATAGAGGAGCATTTCACGTTTTGGAGCAATTTGAGACAAAACTTGGTCTATTCGCGTCTTTACCTTACGAAACGTGGCACGAAGGCTCAACTAGCAAGTTAGACTTTTAAGAGCACTCAATAGAGTACAACGGTCCTCATTGATGCTTTGGAATTGCTCAACTCTCTCCATAGAGGAGCTTGTCACGTTTTTGTGCAATTTGAGACATAACTTCGTCTATTCGCATCTTTACCTTACGAAACGTGGCACGAAGGTTCAAGTAGTAAGTTAAACATTTAAGAGCACTAAATAGACTACAACGGCCCACATTGATGCTTTGTAATTGCTCAACTCTCTCCATAGAGGAGCTTTTCACGTTTTTGTGCAATTTCAAACATAACTTGGTCTATTCGCATCTTTACCTTACGAAACCTGGTACGAAGACTCAACTAGCAAGTTAGAATTTTAGGAGCACTAAATAGAGTACAACGGTCCACAATGATGCTTTGGAAATACTCAACTCTCTCCATAGAGGAGCTTTTCACGTTTTGGAGCAATTTGAGACATAACTTGGTCTATTCGCGTCTTTACCTTACGAAACGTGGCACGAAGGCTCAACTAGCAAGTTAGACTTTTAAGAGCACTCAATAGAGTACAACGGTCCTCAATGATGCTTTGGAATTGCTCAACTCTCTCCATGGAGGAGCTTGTCACGTTTTTGTGCAATTTGAGACATAACTTCGTCTATTCGCATCTTTACCTTACGAAACGTGGCACGAAGGCTCAAGTAGTAAGTTAGACTTTTAAGAGCACTAAATAGACTACAACGGCCCACATTGATGCTTTGTAATTTCTCAACTCTCTCCATAGAGGAGCTTTTCACGTTTTTGTGCAATTTCAAACATAACTTGGTCTATTCGCATCTTTACCTTACGAAACCTGGTACGAAGTCTCAACTAGCAAGTTAGAATTTTAAGAGCACTAAATAGAGTACAACGGTCCACAATGATGCTTTGGAATTGCTCAACTCTCTCCATAGAGGAGCTTGTCACGTTTTTGTTCAATTTGAGACATAAATTCGTCTATTCGCATCTTTACCTTACGAAACGTGGCACGAAGTCTCAAGTAGCAAGTTAGACTTGTAAGAGCACTAAATTGACTACAACGGCCCACATTGATGCTTTGTAATTGCTCAACTCTCTCCATAGAGGAGCTTTTCACGTTTTTGTGCAATTTCAAACATAACTTGGTCTATTCGCATCTTTACCTTACGAAACCTGGTACGATGGCTCAACTAGCAAGTTAGAATTTTAAGAGCACTAAATAGAGTACAATGGTCCACAATGATGCTTTGGAATTGCTCAACTCTCTCCATAGAGGAGCTTTTCACGTTTTGGAGCAATTTGGGACATAACTTGGTCTATTCGCGTCTTTACCTTACGAAACGTGGCACGAAGGCTCAACTAGCAAGTTAGACTTTTAAGAGCACTAAATAGAGTACAACGGTCCACATCGATGCGTTGGAATTGCTCAACTCTCTCCATAGAGGAGCTTTTCACGTTTTTGTACAATTTCAAACATAACTTGGTCTATTCGCATCTTTAACTTACGAAACGTTGCAGGAAGGCTAAACTAGCAAGTTAGACTTCTAAGAACACTAAATAGAGTACAACGGTACACATTGATGCGTTGGAATTGCTCAGCTCTCTCCAAAGAGGAGCTCGTCACGTATTTGTGTAATTTGAGACATAACTTTGCCTATTCGCGTCTTTACCTCACGAGACGTGGCACGAAGGCTCAACTAGCAAGTTAGACTTTTAAGAGCACTAAATAGAGTACAACGGTCCTCATTAATGCTTTGGAATTGCTCAACTCTCTCCATAGAGGAGCTTGTCACGTTTTTGTGCAATTTGAGACATAAATTCGTCTATTCGCATCTTTACCTTACGAAACGTGGCACGAAGTCTCAAGTAGCAAGTTAGACTTGTAAGAGCACTAAATTGACTACAACGGCCCACATTGATGCTTTGTAATTGCTCAACTCTCTCCATAGAGGAGCTTTTCACGTTTTTGTGCAATTTCAAACATAACTTGGTCTATTCGCATCTTTACCTTACGAAACCTGGTACGATGGCTCAACTAGCAAGTTAGAATTTTAAGAGCACTAAATAGAGTACAATGGTCCACAATGATGCTTTGGAATTGCTCAACTCTCTCCATAGAGGAGCTTTTCACGTTTTGGAGCAATTTGGGACATAACTTGGTCTATTCGCGTCTTTACCTTACGAAACGTGGCACGAAGGCTCAACTAGCAAGTTAGACTTTTAAGAGCACTAAATAGAGTACAACGGTCCACATCGATGCGTTGGAATTGCTCAACTCTCTCCATAGAGGAGCTTTTCACGTTTTTGTACAATTTCAAACATAACTTGGTCTATTCGCATCTTTAACTTACGAAACGTTGCAGGAAGGCTAAACTAGCAAGTTAGACTTCTAAGAACACTAAATAGAGTACAACGGTACACATTGATGCGTTGGAATTGCTCAGCTCTCTCCAAAGAGGAGCTCGTCACGTATTTGTGTAATTTGAGACATAACTTTGCCTATTCGCGTCTTTACCTCACGAGACGTGGCACGAAGGCTCAACTAGCAAGTTATACTTTTAGGAGCACTAAATATAGTACAACGGCCCACATTAATGCTTTGGAATTGCTCAACTCTCTCCATAGAGGAGCTTGTCACGTTTTTGTGCAATTTGAGACATAAATTCGTCTATTCGCATCTTTACCTTACGAAACGTGGCACGAAGTCTCAAGTAGCAAGTTAGACTTGTAAGAGCACTAAATTGACTACAACGGCCCACATTGATGCTTTGTAATTGCTCAACTCTCTCCATAGAGGAGCTTTTCACGTTTTTGTGCAATTTCAAACATAACTTGGTCTATTCGCATCTTTACCTTACGAAACCTGGTACGATGGCTCAACTAGCAAGTTAGAATTTTAAGAGCACTAAATAGAGTACAATGGTCCACAATGATGCTTTGGAATTGCTCAACTCTCTCCATAGAGGAGCTTTTCACGTTTTGGAGCAATTCGGGACATAACTTGGTCTATTCGCGTCTTTACCTTACGAAACGTGGCACGAAGGCTCAACTAGCAAGTTAGACTTTTAAGAGCACTAAATAGAGTACAACGGTCCACATCGATGCGTTGGAATTGCTCAACTCTCTCCATAGAGGAGCTTTTCACGTTTTTGTACAATTTCAAACATAACTTGGTCTATTCGCATCTTTAACTTACGAAACGTTGCAGGAAGGCTAAACTAGCAAGTTAGACTTCTAAGAACACTAAATAGAGTACAACGGTACACATTGATGCATTGGAATTGCTCAGCTCTCTCCAAAGAGGAGCTCGTCACGTATTTGTGTAATTTGAGACATAACTTTGCCTATTCGCGTCTTTACCTCACGAGACGTGGCACGAAGGCTCAACTAGCAAGTTATACTTTTAGGAGCACTAAATATAGTACAACGGCCCACATTGATGCTTTGGAATTGCTCAACTCTCTCCATAGAGGAGCTTTTCACGTTTTTGTGCAATTTCAAACATAAGTTGGTCTATTCGCATCTTTACCTTACGAAACGTGGCACGAAGGTTCAACTAGCAAGTTAGACTTTTAAGAGCACTAAATAGAGTACAACGGTCCACATTGATGCTTTGGAATTGCTCAACTCTCTCCATAGAGGAGCTTTTCACGTTTTTGTGCAATTTCAAACATAACTTGGTCTATTCGCATCTTTACCTTACGAAACGTGGCACGAAGGCTCAACTAGCAAGTTAGACTTTTAAGAGCACTCAATAGAGTACAACGGTCCACATTGATGCTTTGGAATTGATCAACTCTCTCTATAGAGGAGCATTTCACGTTTTGGAGCAATTTGAGACAAAACTTGGTCTATTCACGTCTTTACCTTACGAAACGTGGCACGAAGGCTCAACTAGCAAGTTAGACTTTTAAGAGCACTCAATAGAGTACAACGGTCCTCATTGATGCTTTGGAATTGCTCAACTCTCTCCATAGAGGAGCTTGTCACATTTTTGTGCAATTTGAGACATAACTTCGTCTATTCGCATCTTTACCTTACGAAACGTGGCACGAAGGTTCAAGTAGTAAGTTAAACATTTAAGAGCACTAAATAGACTACAACGGCCCACATTGATGCTTTGTAATTGCTCAACTCTCTCCATAGAGGAGCTTTTCACGTTTTTGTGCAATTTCAAACATAACTTGGTCTATTCGCATCTTTACCTTACGAAACCTGGTACGAAGACTCAACTAGCAAGTTAGAATTTTAGGAGCACTAAAAAGAGTACAACGGTCCACAATGATGCTTTGGAAATACTCAACTCTCTCCATAGAGGAGCTTTTCACGTTTTGGAGCAATTTGAGACATAACTTGGTCTATTCGCGTCTTTACCTTACGAAACGTGGCACGAAGGCTCAACTAGCAAGTTAGACTTTTAAGAGCACTCAATAGAGTACAACGGTCCTCAATGATGCTTTGGAATTTCTCAACTCTCTCCATGGAGGAGCTTGTCACGTTTTTGTGCAATTTGAGACATAACTTCGTCTATTCGCATCTTTACCTTACGAAACGTGGCACGAAGGCTCAAGTAGTAAGTTAGACTTTTAAGAGCACTAAATAGACTACAACGGCCCACATTGATGCTTTGTAATTTCTCAACTCTCTCCATAGAGGAGCTTTTCACGTTTTTGTGCAATTTCAAACATAACTTGGTCTATTCGCATCTTTACCTTACGAAACCTGGTACGAAGTCTCAACTAGCAAGTTAGAATTTTAAGAGCACTAAATAGAGTACAACGGTCCACAATGATGCTTTGGAATTGCTCAACTCTCTCCATAGAGGAGCTTGTCACGTTTTTGTGCAATTTGAGACATAAATTCGTCTATTCGCATCTTTACCTTACGAAACGTGGCACGAAGTCTCAAGTAGCAAGTTAGACTTGTAAGAGCACTAAATTGACTACAACGGCCCACATTGATGCTTTGTAATTGCTCAACTCTCTCCATAGAGGAGCTTTTCACGTTTTTGTGCAATTTCAAACATAACTTGGTCTATTCGCATCTTTACCTTACGAAACCTGGTACGATGGCTCAACTAGCAAGTTAGAATTTTAAGAGCACTAAATAGAGTACAATGGTCCACAATGATGCTTTGGAATTGCTCAACTCTCTCCATAGAGGAGCTTTTCACGTTTTGGAGCAATTTGGGACATAACTTGGTCTATTCGCGTCTTTACCTTACGAAACGTGGCACGAAGGCTCAACTAGCAAGTTAGACTTTTAAGAGCACTAAATAGAGTACAACGGTCCACATCGATGCGTTGGAATTGCTCAACTCTCTCCATAGAGGAGCTTTTCACGTTTTTGTACAATTTCAAACATAACTTGGTCTATTCGCATCTTTAACTTACAAAACGTTGCAGGAAGGCTAAACTAGCAAGTTAGACTTCTAAGAACACTAAATAGAGTACAACGGTACACATTGATGCGTTGGAATTGCTCAGCTCTCTCCAAAGAGGAGCTCGTCACGTATTTGTGTAATTTGAGACATAACTTTGCCTATTCGCGTCTTTACTTCACGAGACGTGGCACGAAGGCTCAACTAGCAAGTTATAATTTTAGGAGCACTAAATATAGTACAACGGCCCACATTGATGCTTTGGAATTGCTCAACTCTCTCCATAGAGGAGCTTTTCACGTTTTTGTGCAATTTCAAACATAACTTGGTCTATTCGCATCTTTACCTTACGAAACGTGGCACGAAGGTTCAACTAGCAAGTTAGACTTTTAAGAGCACTAAATAGAGTACAACGGTCCACATTGATGCTTTGGAATTGCTCAACTCTCTCCATAGAGGAGCTTTTCACGTTTTTGTGCAATTTCAAACATAACTTGGTCTATTCGCATCTTTACCTTACGAAACGTGGCACGAAGGCTCAACTAGCAAGTTAGACTTTTAAGAGCACTCAATAGAGTACAACGGTCCACATTGATGCTTTGGAATTGATCAACTCTCTCTATAGAGGAGCATTTCACGTTTTGGAGCAATTTGAGACAAAACTTGGTCTATTCACGTCTTTACCTTACGAAACGTGGCACGAAGGCTCAACTAGCAAGTTAGACTTTTAAGAGCACTCAATAGAGTACAACGGTCCTCATTGATGCTTTGGAATTGCTCAACTCTCTCCATAGAGGAGCTTGTCACATTTTTGTGCAATTTGAGACATAACTTCGTCTATTCGCATCTTTACCTTACGAAACGTGGCACGAAGGTTCAAGTAGTAAGTTAAACATTTAAGAGCACTAAATAGACTACAACGGCCCACATTGATGCTTTGTAATTGCTCAACTCTCTCCATAGAGGAGCTTTTCACGTTTTTGTGCAATTTCAAACATAACTTGGTCTATTCGCATCTTTACCTTACGAAACCTGGTACGAAGACTCAACTAGCAAGTTAGAATTTTAGGAGCACTAAAAAGAGTACAACGGTCCACAATGATGCTTTGGAAATACTCAACTCTCTCCATAGAGGAGCTTTTCACGTTTTGGAGCAATTTGAGACATAACTTGGTCTATTCGCGTCTTTACCTTACGAAACGTGGCACGAAGGCTCAACTAGCAAGTTAGACTTTTAAGAGCACTCAATAGAGTACAACGGTCCTCAATGATGCTTTGGAATTTCTCAACTCTCTCCATGGAGGAGCTTGTCACGTTTTTGTGCAATTTGAGACATAACTTCGTCTATTCGCATCTTTACCTTACGAAACGTGGCACGAAGGCTCAAGTAGTAAGTTAGACTTTTAAGAGCACTAAATAGACTACAACGGCCCACATTGATGCTTTGTAATTTCTCAACTCTCTCCATAGAGGAGCTTTTCACGTTTTTGTGCAATTTCAAACATAACTTGGTCTATTCGCATCTTTACCTTACGAAACCTGGTACGAAGTCTCAACTAGCAAGTTAGAATTTTAAGAGCACTAAATAGAGTACAACGGTCCACAATGATGCTTTGGAATTGCTCAACTCTCTCCATAGAGGAGCTTGTCACGTTTTTGTGCAATTTGAGACATAAATTCGTCTATTCGCATCTTTACCTTACGAAACGTGGCACGAAGTCTCAAGTAGCAAGTTAGACTTGTAAGAGCACTAAATTGACTACAACGGCCCACATTGATGCTTTGTAATTGCTCAACTCTCTCCATAGAGGAGCTTTTCACGTTTTTGTGCAATTTCAAACATAACTTGGTCTATTCGCATCTTTACCTTACGAAACCTGGTACGATGGCTCAACTAGCAAGTTAGAATTTTAAGAGCACTAAATAGAGTACAATGGTCCACAATGATGCTTTGGAATTGCTCAACTCTCTCCATAGAGGAGCTTTTCACGTTTTGGAGCAATTTGGGACATAACTTGGTCTATTCGCGTCTTTACCTTACGAAACGTGGCACGAAGGCTCAACTAGCAAGTTAGACTTTTAAGAGCACTAAATAGAGTACAACGGTCCACATCGATGCGTTGGAATTGCTCAACTCTCTCCATAGAGGAGCTTTTCACGTTTTTGTACAATTTCAAACATAACTTGGTCTATTCGCATCTTTAACTTACGAAACGTTGCAGGAAGGCTAAACTAGCAAGTTAGACTTCTAAGAACACTAAATAGAGTACAACGGTACACATTGATGCGTTGGAATTGCTCAGCTCTCTCCAAAGAGGAGCTCGTCACGTATTTGTGTAATTTGAGACATAACTTTGCCTATTCGCGTCTTTACTTCACGAGACGTGGCACGAAGGCTCAACTAGCAAGTTATAATTTTAGGAGCACTAAATATAGTACAACGGCCCACATTGATGCTTTGGAATTGCTCAACTCTCTCCATAGAGGAGCTTTTCACGTTTTTGTGCAATTTCAAACATAACTTGGTCTATTCGCATCTTTACCTTACGAAACGTGGCACGAAGGTTCAACTAGCAAGTTAGACTTTTAAGAGCACTAAATAGAGTACAACGGTCCACATTGATGCTTTGGAATTGCTCAACTCTCTCCATAGAGGAGCTTTTCACGTTTTTGTGCAATTTCAAGCATAACTTGGTCTATTCGCATCTTTACCTTACGAAACGTGGCACGAAGGCTCAACTAGCAAGTTAGACTTTTAAGAGCACTCAATAGAGTACAACGGTCCACAATGATGCTTTGGAAATACTCAACTCTCTCCATTGAGGAGCTTTTCACGTTTTGGAGCAATTTGAGACATAACTTGGTCTATTCGCGTCTTTACCTTACGAAACGTGGCACGAAGGCTCAACTAGCAAGTTAGACTTTTAAGAGCACTCAATAGAGTACAACGGTCCTCAATGATGCTTTGGAATTGCTCAACTCTCTCCATGGAGGAGCTTGTCACGTTTTTGTGCAATTTGAGACATAACTTCGTCTATTCGCATCTTTACCTTACGAAACGTGGCACGAAGGCTCAAGTAGTAAGTTAGACTTTTAAGAGCACTAAATAGACTACAACGGCCCACATTGATGCTTTGTAATTTCTCAACTCTCTCCATAGAGGAGCTTTTCACGTTTTTGTGCAATTTCAAACATAACTTGGTCTATTCGCATCTTTACCTTACGAAACCTGGTACAAAGTCTCAACTAGCAAGTTAGAATTTTAAGAGCACTAAATAGAGTACAACGGTCCACAATGATGCTTTGGAATTGCTCAACTCTCTCCATAGAGGAGCTTTTCACGTTTTGGAGCAATTTGAGACATAACTTGGTCTATTCGCGTCTTTACCTTACGAAATGTGGCACGAAGGCTCAACTAGCAAGTTATACTTTTAGGCACTACATATAGTACAACGGCCCACATTGATGCTTGGAATTGCTCAACTCTCTCCATAGAGGAGCTTTTCATGTTTTTGTGCAATTTCAAACATAACTTGGTTTATTCGCATCTTTACCTTACGAAACGAGGCACGAAGGCTCAACTAGCAAGTTAGACTTTCAAGAGCACTAAATAGAGTACAACGGTCCACATTGATGCTTTGGAATTGCTCGACTCTCTCCATAGAGGAGCTTGTCACGTTTTTGTGCAATTTGAGACATAACTTGGTATATTCGCGTCTTTACCTTACGAAACGTGACTTGAAGGCTCAACTAGCAAGTTATACTTTTAAGAGCGCTAAATATAGTACAACGGCCCACATTGATGCTTTGGAATTGCTCAACTCTCTCCATAGAGGAGCTTTTCACGTTTTTGTGCAATTTTAAACATAACATGGTCTATTCGCATCTTTACCTTACGAAACGTGGCACGAAGGCTCAACTAGAAAGTTAGACTTTTAAGACCACTAAATAGAGTACAACGGTCCACATTGACGCTTTGGAATTGCTCAACTCTCTGCATAGAGGAGCTTTTCACGTTTTTGTGAAATTTCAAACATAACTTGGTCTATTCGCATCTTTACCTTACGAAACGTGGCACGAAGGCTCATCTAGCAAGTTAGACTTTTACGAGCACTAAAGATAGTGCAACTGACCACAATGATGCATTGGAATTGCTCAACTCTCTCCATAGAGAAGCTTTTCACGTTTTGGAGTAATTTGAGACATAACTTGGTCTATTTGCGTCTTTACCTTACGAAACGTGGCACGAAGGCTCAACTAGCAAGTTAGACTTTTAAGAGCACTCAATAGAGTACAACGGTCCTCATTGATGCTTTGGAATTGCTCAACTCTCTCCATAGAGGAGCTTTTCACGTTTTGGAGCAATTGGAGACATAACTTCGTCTATTCGCATCTTTACCTTACGAAACGTGGCACGAAGGCTCATGTAGCAAGTTAGACTTTTAAGAGCACTAAATATTCTACAACGGCCCACATTGATGCTTTGTAATTGCTCAACTCTCTCCATAGAGGAGCATTTCACGTTTTTGTGCAATTTCAAACATAAATTGGTCTATTCGCATCTTTACCTTACGAAACCTGGTACGAAGGCTCAACTAGCAAGTTAGAATTTTAAGAGCACTAAAAAGAGTACAACTGTCCACAATGATGCTTTGGAATTGCTCAACTCTCTCCATGGAGGAGTTTTTCTTGTTTTGGAGCTATTTGAGACATAACTTGGTCTATTCGCGTCTTTACCTTACGAAACGTGGCACGAAGGCTCAACTAGCAAGTTATACTTTTAAGAGCACTCAATAGAGTACAACGGTCCACATTGATGCTTGGAATTGCTCAACTCTCTCCATAGAGGAGCTTTTCATGTTTTTTTGCAATTTCAAACATAACTTGTTCTATTCGCATCTTTACCTTACGAAACGTGGCACGAAGGCTCATCTAGCAAGTTAGACTTTTACGAGCACTAAAGATAGTGCAACTGACCACAATGATGCATTGGAATTGCTCAACTCTCTCCATAGAGAAGCTTTTCACGTTTTGGAGTAATTTGAGACATAACTTGGTCTATTTGCGTCTTTACCTTACGAAACGTGGCACGAAGGCTCAACTAGCAAGTTAGACTTTTAAGAGCACTCAATAGAGTACAACGGTCCTCATTGATGCTTTGGAATTGCTCAACTCTCTCCATAGAGGAGCTTTTCACGTTTTGGAGCAATTGGAGACATAACTTCGTCTATTCGCATCTTTACCTTACGAAACGTGGCACGAAGGCTCATGTAGCAAGTTAGACTTTTAAGAGCACTAAATATTCTACAACGGCCCACATTGATGCTTTGTAATTGCTCAACTCTCTCCATAGAGGAGCATTTCACGTTTTTGTGCAATTTCAAACATAAATTGGTCTATTCGCATCTTTACCTTACGAAACCTGGTACGAAGGCTCAACTAGCAAGTTAGAATTTTAAGAGCACTAAAAAGAGTACAACTGTCCACAATGATGCTTTGGAATTGCTCAACTCTCTCCATGGAGGAGTTTTTCTTGTTTTGGAGCTATTTGAGACATAACTTGGTCTATTCGCGTCTTTACCTTACGAAACGTGGCACGAAGGCTCAACTAGCAAGTTATACTTTTAAGAGCACTCAATAGAGTACAACGGTCCACATTGATGCTTGGAATTGCTCAACTCTCTCCATAGAGGAGCTTTTCATGTTTTTTTGCAATTTCAAACATAACTTGTTCTATTCGCATCTTTACCTTACGAAACGTGGCACGAAGGCTCAACTAGCAAGTTAGACTTTCAAGAGCACTAAAAAGAGTACAACGGTCCACGTTGACGCTTTGGAATTGCTCAGCTCTCTCCATAGAGGAGCTTGTCACGTTTTTGTGCAATTTGAGACATAACTTGGTCTATTCGCGTCTTTACCTTACGAAACGTGGCACGAAGGCTTAACTAGCAAGTTAAACTTTCAAGAGCACTCAATAGGCTACAACGGTCCACATTGATGCTTTGGAATTGCTCAACTCTCTCCATAGAGGAGCTTTTCACGTTTTTGTGAAATTTGAGACATAACTTGGTCTATTTGCGTCTTTACCTTACGAAACGTGGCACGAAGGCTCAACTAGCAAGTTAGACTTTTAAGAGCACTCAATAGAGTACAACGGTCCACATTGATGCTTCGGAATTGCTCAACTCTCTCCATAGAGGACCTTTTCACGTTTTTGTGCAATTTGAGACATAACTTGGTCTATTCGCGTCTTTACCTTACGAAACGTGGCACGAAGGCTCAACTAGCATGTTATACTTTCAAGAGCACTCACTAGATTAAAACGGTCGACATTGATGCTTTGGAGTTGCTCAACTCTCTCCATAGAGGAGCTTTTCACGTTTTTGTGGAATTTGAGACATAACTTGGTCTATTCGCGTCTTTACCTTACGAAACGTGGCACGAAGGCTCAGCTAGCAAGTTAGACTTTTTAGAGCACTCAATAGAGTACAACGGTCCACATTGATGCTTTGGAATTGCTCAACTCTCTCCATAGAGGAGCTTTTCACGTTTTTGTGAAATTTGAGACATAACTTGGTCTATTCGCGTCCTTACCTTACGAAACGTGGCACGAAGGCTCAACTTGCAAGTTAGACTTTTAAGAGCACTCAATAGAGTACATCAACGGTCCAATTGATGCTTCGGAATTGCTCAAATCTCTCCATAGAGGAGCTTTTCACGTTTTTGTGCAATTTGAGACATAACTTGGTCAATTCGCATCTTTACCTTACGAAACGTGGCACGAAGGCTCAACTAGCAAGTTAGACTTTCAAGAGCACTCACTAGATTAAAACGGTCCACATTGATGCTTTGGAATTGCTCAACTCTCTCCATAGAGGAGCTTTTTACGTTTTTGTGCAATTTGAGACATAACTTGGTCTATTCGCGTCTTTACCTTACGAAACGTGTCACGAAGGCTCAGCTAGCAAGTTAGACTTTTAAGAGCACTCAATAGAGTACAACGGTCCACATTGATGCTTTGGAATTGCTCAACTCTCTCCATAGAGGAGCTTTTCACGTTTTTGTGCAATTTGAGACATAACTTGGTCTATTCGCGTCTTTACCTTACGAAACGTGGCACGAAGGCTCAACTAGCAAGTTAGACTTTCAAGAGCACTCACTAGATTAAAACGGTCCACATTGATACTTTGGAATTGCTCAACTCTCTCCATAGAGGAGCTTTTCACGTTTTTGTGCAATTTGAGACATAACTTGGTCTATTCGCGTCTTTACCTTAAGAAACGTGGCACGAAGGCTTAACTAGCAAGTTAAACTTTCAAGAGCACTCAATAGAGTACAACGGTCCACATTGATGCTTTGGAATTGCTCAACTCTCTCCATAGAGGAGCTTTTCACGTTTTTGTGAAATTTGAGACATAACTTGGTCTATTCACGTCTTTACCTTACGAAACGTGTCACGAAGGCTCAGCTAGCAAGTTAGACTTTTAAGAGCACTCAATAGAGTACAATGGTCCACATTGATGCTTTGGAATTGCTCAACTCTCTCCATAGAGGAGCTTTTCATGTTTTTGTGTAATTTGAGACATAACTTGGTCTATTCGCGTCTTTACCTTACGAAACGTGGCACGAAGGCTCAACTAGCAAGTTAGACTTTTAAGAGCACTCAATAGAGTACAACAACGGTCCAATTGATGCTTCGGAATTGCTCAACTCTCTCCATAGAGGAGCTTTTCACGTTTTTGTGCAATTTGAAACATAACTTGGTCTATTCGCGTCTTTACCTTACGAAACGTGGCACGAAGGCTCAGCTAGCAAGTTAGACTTTTAAGAGCACTCAATAGAGTACAACGGTCCACATTGATGCTTGGAATTGCTCAACTCTCTCCATAGAGGAGCTTTTCACGTTTTTGTGCAATTTCAAACATAACTTGTTATATTCGCATCTTTACCTTACCAAACGTGGCACGAAGGCTCAACTAGCAAGTTAGACTTTCAAGAGCACTAAAAAGAGTACAACGGTCCACGTTGATGCTTTGGAATTGCTCAGCTCTCTCCATAGAGGAGCTTGTCACGTTTTTGTGCAATTTGAGACAGAACTTGGTCTATTCGCGTCTTTACCTTACGAAACGTGGCACGAAGGCTTAACTAGCAAGTTAAACTTTCAAGAGCACTCAATAGAGTACAACGGTCCACATTGATGCTTTGGAATTGTTCAACTCTCTCCATAGAGGAGCTTTTCACGTTTTTGTGAAATTTGAGACGTAACTTGGTCTATTCGCGTCTTTACCTTACGAAACGTGGCACGAAGGCTCAACTAGCAAGTTAGACTTTTAAGAGCACTCAATAGAGTACAACGGTCCACATTGATGCTTTGGAATTGCTCAACTCTCTCCATAGAGGAGCTTTTCACGTTTTTGTGAAATTTGAGACATAACTTGGTCTATTCGTGTCTTTACCTTACGAAACGTGGCACGAAGGCTCAACTAGCAAGTTAGACTTTTAAGAGCACTCAATAGAGTACAACAACGGTCCAATTGATGCTTCGGAATTGCTCAAATCTCTCCATAGAGGAGCTTTTCACGTTTTTGTGCAATTTGAGACATAACTTGGTCTATTCGCGTCTTTACCTTACGAAACGTGGCACGAAGGCTCAACTAGCAAGTTAGACTTTCAAGAGCACTCACTAGATTAAAACGGTCCACATTGATGCTTTGGAATTGCTCAACTCTCTCCATAGAGGAGCTTTTAACGTTTTTGTGCAATTTGAGACATAACTTGGTCTATTCGCGTCTTTACCTTACGAAACGTGTCACGCAAGTTAGACTTTTAAGAGCACTCAATAGAGTACAACGGTCCACATTGATGCTTTGGAATTGCTCAACTCTCTCCATAGAGGAGCTTTTCACGTTTTTGTGCAATTTGAGACATAACTTGGTCTATTCGCGTCTTTACCTTACGAAACGTGGCACGAAGGCTCAACTAGCAAGTTAGACTTTCAAGAGCACTCACTAGATTAAAACGGTCCACATTGATGCTTTGGAATTGCTCAACTCTCTCCATAGAGGAGCTTTTCACGTTTTTGTGCAATTCGAGACATAACTTGGTCTATTCGCGTCTTTACCTTACGAAACGTGGCACGAAGGCTTAACTAGCAAGTTAAACTTTCAAGAGCACTCAATAGAGTACAACGGTCCACATTGATGCTTTGGAATTGCTCAACTCTCTCCATAGAGGAGCTTTTCACGTTTTTGTGAAATTTGAGACATAACTTGGTCTATTCGCGTCTTTACCTTACGAAACGTGGCACGAAGGCTCAGCTAGCAAGTTAGACTTTTAAGAGCGCTCAATAGAGTACAACGGTCCACATTGATGCTTTCGAATTGCTCAACTCTCTCCATAGAGGAGCTTTTCACGTTTTTGTGCAATTTGAGACATAACTGGGTCTATTCGCGTCTTTACCTTACGAAACGTGGCACGAAGGCTCAACTAGCATGTTAGACTTTCAAGAGCACTCACTAGATTAAAACGGTCCACATTGATGCTTTGGAGTTGCTCAACTCTCTCCATAGAGGAGCTTTTCACGTTTTTGTGCAATTCGAGACATAACTTGGTCTATTCGCGTCTTTACCTTACGAAACGTGGCACGAAGGCTCAGCTAGCAAGTTAGACTTTTTAGAGCACTCACTAGAGTACAACGGTCCACATTGATGCTTTGGAATTGCTCAACTCTCTCCATAGAGGAGCTTTTCACGTTTTTGTGAAATTTGAGACATAACTTGGTCTATTCGCGTCTTTACCTTACGAAACGTGGCACGAAGGCTCAACTAGAAAGTTAAACTTTTAAGAGCACTCAATAGAGTACAACAACGGTCCAATTGATGCTTCGGAATTGCTCAAATCTCTCCATAGAGGAGCTTTTCACGTTTTTGTGCAATTTGAGACATAACTTGGTCTATTCGCGTCTTTACCTTACGAAACGTGGCACGAAGGCTCAGCTAGCAAGTTAGACTTTTTAGAGCACTCAATACAGTACAACGGTCCACATTGATGCTTTGGAATTGCTCAACTCTCTCCATAGAGGAGCTTTTCACGTTTTTGTCAAATTTGAGACATAACTTGGTCTATTCGCGTCTTTACCTTACGAAACGTGGCACGAAGGCTCAACTAGCAAGTTAGACTTTTAAGAGCACTCAATAGAGTACAACAACGGTCCAATTGATGCTTCGGAATTGCTCAACTCTCTCCATAGAGGAGCTTTTCACGTTTTTGTGCAATTTGAGACATAACTTGGTCTATTCGCGTCTTTACCTTACGAAACGTGGCACGAAGGCTCAACTAGCAAGTTAGACTTTCAAGAGCACTCACTAGATTAAAACGGTCCACATTGATGCTTTGGAATTGCTCAACTCTCTCCATAGAGGAGCTTTTCACGTTTTTGTGCAATTTGAGACATAACTTGGTCTATTCGCGTCTTTACCTTACGAAACGTTGCACGAAGGCTTAACTAGCAAGTTAAACTTTCAAGGGCACTCAATAGAGTACAACGGTCCACATTGATGCTTTGGAATTGCTCAACTCTCTCCATAGCGGAGCTTTTCACGTTTTTGTGAAATTTGAGACATAACTTGGTCTATTCGCGTCTTTACCTTACGAAACGTGGCACGAAGGCTCAGCTAGCAAGTTAGACTTTTAAGAGCGCTCAATAGAGTACAACGGTCCACATTGATGCTTTCGAATTGCTCAACTCTCTCCATAGAGGAGCTTTTCACGTTTTTGAGCAATTTGAGACATAACTTGGTCTATTCGCGTCTTTACCTTACGAAACGTGGCACGAAGGCTCAACTAGCAAGTTAGACTTTTAAGAGCACTCAATAGAGTACAACAACGGTCCAATTGATGCTTCGGAATTGCTCAACTCTCTCCATAGAGGAGCTTTTCACGTTTTTGTGCAATTTGAGACATAACTTGCTCTATTCGCGTCTTTACCTTACGAAACGTGGCACGAAGGCTCAGCTAGCAAGTTAGACTTTTTAGAGCACTCAATAGAGTACAACGGTCCACATTGATGCTTTGGAATTGCTCAACTCTCTCCATAGAGGAGCTTTTCACGTTTTTGTGAAATTTGAGACATAACTTGGTCTATTCGCGTCTTTACCTTACGAAACGTGGCACGAAGGCTCAACTAGCAAGTTAGACTTTGAAGAGCACTCAATAGAGTACAATAACGGTCCAATTGATGCTTCGGAATTGCTCAACTCTCTCCATAGAGGAGCTTTTCACGTTTTTGAGCAATTTGAGACATAACTTGGTCTATTCGCGTCTTTACCTTAGGAAACGTGGCACGAAGGCTCAACTAGCAAGTTAGACTTTCAAGAGCACTCACTAGATTAAAACGGTCCACATTGATGCTTTGGAATTTCTCAACTCTCTCCATGGAGGAGCTTTTCACGTTTTTGTGCAATTTGAGACATAACTTGGTCTATTCGCGTCTTTACCTTAAGAAACGTGGCACGAAGGCTTAACTAGCAAGTTAAACTTTCAAGAGCACTCAATAGAGTACAACGGTATACATTGATGCTTTGGAATTGCTCAACTCTCTCCATAGTGGAGCTTTTCACGTTTTTGTGAAATTTGAGACATAACTTGGTCTATTCGCGTCTTTACCTTACGAAACGTGGCACGAAGGCTTAACTAGCAAGTTAAACTTTCAAGAGCATTCAATAGAGTACAACGGTCCACATTGATGCTTTGGAATTGCTCAACTCTCTCCATAGCGGAGCTTTTCACGTTTTTGTGAAATTTGAGACATAACTTGGTCTATTCGCGTCTTTACCTTACGAAACGTGGCACGAAGGCTCAGCTAGCAAGTTAGACTTTTTAGAGCACTCAATAGAATACAACGGTCCACATTGATGCTTTGGAATTGCTCAACTCTCTCCATAGAGGAGCTTGTCACGTTTTTGTGAAATTTGAGACATAACTTGGTCTATTCGCGTCTTTACCTTACGAAACGTGGCACGAAGGCTCAGACTAGCAAGTTAGACTTTCAAGAGCACTCACTAGAGTGACAACGGTCCACATTGATGCTTTGGAATTGCTCAACTCTCTCCATAGAGGAGCTTTTCACGTTTTTGTGCAATTTGAGACATAACTTGGTCTATTCGCGTCTTTACCTTACGAAACGTGGCACGAAGGCTTAACTAGCAAGTTAAACTTTCAAGAGCAATCAATAGAGTACAACGGTCCACATTGATGCTTTGGAATTGCTCAACTCTCTCCATAGCGGAGCTTTTCACGTTTTTGTGAAATTTGAGACATAACTTGGTCTATTCGCGTCTTTACCTTACGAAACGTGGCACGAAGGCTCAGCTAGCAAGTTAGACTTTTAAGAGCACTCAATAGAGTACAACGGTCCACATTGATGCTTTGGAATTGCTCAACTCTCTCCATAGAGGAGCTTTTCACGTTTTTGTGAAATTTGAGACATAACTTGGTCTATTCGCGTCTTTACCTTACGAAACGTGGCACGAAGGCTCAACTAGCAAGTTAGACTTTCAAGAGCACTCACTAGATTAAAACGGTCCACATTGATGCTTTGGAATTGCTCAACTCTCTCCATAGAGGAGCTTTTCACGTTTTTGTGCAATTTGAGACATAACTTGGTCTATTCGCGTCTTTACCTTACGAAACGTGGCACGAAGGCTTAACTAGCAAGTTAAACTTTCAAGAGCATTCAATAGAGTACAACGGTCCACATTGATGCTTTGGAATTGCTCAACTCTCTCCATAGCGGAGCTTTTCACGTTTTTGTGAAATTTGAGACATAACTTGGTCTATTCGCGTCTTTACCTTACGAAACGTGGCACGAAGGCTCAGCTAGCAAGTTAGACTTTTAAGAGCACTCAATAGAGTACAACGGTCCACATTGATGCTTTGGAATTGCTCAACTCTCTCCATAGAGGAGCTTTTCACGTTTTTGTGAAATTTGAGACATAACTTGGTCTATTCGCGTCTTTACCTTACGAAACGTGGCACGAAGGCTCAACTAGCAAGTTAGACTTTCAAGAGCACTCACTAGATTGAAACGGTCCACATTGATGCTTTGGAATTGCTCAACTCTCTCCATAGAGGAGCTTTTCACGTTTTTGTGCAATTTGAGACATAACTTGGTCTATTCGCGTCTTTACCTTACGAAACGTGGCACGAAGGCTTAACTAGCAAGTTAAACTTTCAAGAGCATTCAATAGAGTACAACGGTCCACATTGATGCTTTGGAATTGCTCAACTCTCTCCATAGCGGAGCTTTTCACGTTTTTGTGAAATTTGAGACATAACTTGGTCTATTTGCGTCTTTACCTTACAAAACGTGGCACGAAGGCTCAGCTAGCAAGTTAGACTTTTAAGAGCGCTCAATAGAGTACAACGGTCCACATTGATGCTTTGGAATTGCTCAACTCTCTCCATAGAGGAGCTTTTCACGTTTTTGTGCAATTTGAGACATAGCTTGGTCTATTCGCGTCTTTACCTTACGAAACGTGGAACGAAGGCTCAACTAGCAAGTTAGACTTTTAAGAGCACTCAATAGAGTACAACAACGGTCCAATTGATGCTTCGGAATTGCTCAACTCTCTCCATAGAGGAGCTTTTCACGTTTTTGTGCAATTTGAGACATAACTTGGTCTATTCGCGTCTTTACCTTACGAAATGTGGCACGAAGGCTCAACTAGCAAGGTAGACTTTCAAGAGCACTCACTAGATTAAAATGGTCCACATTGATGCTTTGGAATTGCTCAACTCTCTCCATAGAGGAGCTTTTCACGTTTTTGTGCAATTTGAGACATAACTTGGTCTATTCGCGTCTTTACCTTACGAAACGTGGCACGAAGGCTTAACTAGAAAGTTAAACTTTCAAGAGCACTCAATAGAGTACAACGGTCCACATTGATGCTTTGGAATTGCTCAACTCTCTCCATAGCGGAGCTTTTCACGTTTTCGTGAAATTTGAGACATAACTTGGCCTATTCGCGTCTTTACCTTACGAAACGTGGCACGAAGGCTCAGCTAGCAAGTTAGACTTTTAAGAGCGCTCAATAGAGTACAACGGTCCACATTGATGCTTTGGAATTGCTCAACTCTCTCCATAGAGGAGCTTTTCACGTTTTTGTGCAATTTGAGACATCACTTGGTCTATTCGCGTCTTTACCTTACGAAACGTGGCACGAAGGCTCAACTAGCAAGTTAGACTTTCAAGAGCACTCACTAGATTGAAACGGTCCACATTGATGCTTTGGAATTGCTCAACTCTCTCCATAGAGGAGCTTTTCACGTTTTTGTGAAATTTGAGACATAACTTGGTCTATTCGCGTCTTTACCTTACGAAACGTGGCACGAAGGCTCAGCTAGCAAGTTAGACTTTTAAGAGCGCTCAATAGAGTACAACGGTCCACATTGATGCTTTGGAATTGCTCAACTCTCTCCATAGAGGAGCTTTTCACGTTTTTGTGCAATTTGAGACATAGCTTGGTCTATTCACGTCTTTACCTTACGAAACGTGGAACGAAGGCTCAACTAGCAAGTTAGACTTTTAAGAGCACTCAATAGAGTACAACAACGGTCCAATTGATGCTTCGGAATTGCTCAACTCTCTCCATTGAGGAGCTTTTCACGTTTTTGTGCAATTTGAGACATAACTTGGTCTATTCGCGTCTTTACCTTACGAAACGTGGCACGAAGGCTCAACTAGCAAGTTAGACTTTCAAGAGCACTCACTAGATTAAAACGGTCCACATTGATGCTTTGGAATTGCTCAACTCTCTCCATAGAGGAGCTTTTCACGTTTTTGTGCAATTTGAGACATAACTTGGTCTATTCGCGTCTTTACCTTACGAAACGTGGCACGAAGGCTTAACTAGAAAGTTAAACTTTCAAGAGCACTCAATAGAGTACAACGGTCCACATTGATGCTTTGGAATTGCTCAACTCTCTCCATAGCGGAGCTTTTCACGTTTTCGTGAAATTTGAGACATAACTTTGTCTATTCGCGTCTTTACCTTACGAAACGTGGCACGAAGGCTCAGCTAGCAACTTAGACTTTTAAGAGCGCTCAATAGAGTACAACGTCCACATTGATGCTTTCGAATTGCTCAACTGTCTCCATAGAGGAGCTTTTCACGTTTTTGTGCAATTTGAGACATAACTTGGTCTATTCGCGTCTTTACCTTACGAAATGTGGCACGAAGGCTCAACTAGCAAGTTAGACTTTCAAGAGCACTCACTATATTGAAACGGTCCACATTGATGCTTTGGAATTGCTCAACTCTCTCCATAGAGGAGCTTTTCATGTTTTTGTGCAATTTGAGACATAACTTGGTCCATTCGCGTCTTTACCTTACGAAACGTGGCACGAAGGCTGAACTAGCAAGTTAAACTTTCAAGAGCATTCAATAGAGTACAACGGTCCACATTGATGCTTGGAATTGCTCAACTCTCTCCATAGCGGAGCTTTTCACGTTTTTGTGAAATTTGAGACATAACTTGGTCTACTCGCGTCTTTACCTTACGAAACGTGGCACGAAGGCTCAGCTAGCAAGTTAGACTTTTAAGAGCGCTCAATAGAGTACAACGGTCCACATTGATGCTTTGGAATTGCTCAACTGTCTCCATAGAGGAGCTTTTCACGTTTTTGTGCAATTTGAGACATAACTTGGTCTATTCGCGTCTTTACCTTACGAAACGTGGCACGAAGGCTCAACTAGCAAGTTAGACTTTCAAGATCACTCACTAGATTAAAACGGTCCACATTGATGCTTTGGAATTGCTCAACTCTCTCCATAGAGGAGCTTTTCACGTTTTTGTGCAATTTGAGACATAACTTGGTCTATTCGCGTCTTTACCTTACGAAACGTGGCACGAAGGCTTAACTAGATAGTTAAACTTTCAAGAGCACTCAATAGAGTACAACGGTCCACATTGATGCTTTGGAATTGCTCAACTCTCTCCATAGCGGAGCTTTTCAC